>NC_044555.1:127208700-127448700 GCF_007565055.1 Rhinopithecus roxellana | reverse complement strand
AACATCTTAGATATGTGTAACTCTAGCTTATTACATGTTTTTTCTCCCTTTCTCTTAAAGACATAAGATATCATATCCTCTTAGGAAAGATGTTCCCCATTGGAGACACAAAAGAACAAAGGTCTCCTATGAGGCTGAGGATAGAGGTAGAAAATACCTCTTCTTAAATTGTTTTAGTACAATTACTGATTATTGAATTTAGGACAGATTTTCTGAGTAGTTTTCCTTCTGCAGCCCTTCTGCAATAGGGAAAATGTCAGACAAAATCTCTCATTGAGAGATGATGCAAAGCATCATAATGTGCCTATGTTGATGCTGAGTCCTGTGGTTAATCATTTGTTTAGTTATTCATTTCAGGGGCCTACATTACATCAAAAAAATACTTTGAAAAGTAACAAATGAGCGACTAGCCTTGGGAATAAATTCAACACAAAGAGAATGCATCTTATGCTTACAGACCCATTCATGTAGGTGCTATGGTTTGACTGTGTCCCCCAAAAGCTCATATGTTGGAATCTTTATTGCCATTATAACACTACTAAGTGGCAGAACCTTTAAGAAGTGATTAGGCATGAAGGCTCTGCCCTCACCAGTGGATTAATGCTGTTATTGTGGGAGTGGTCTCCCGAAAAAAAAAAAAAATAAGTTCAACCAATATTTTTTCTCTGTCTCCTGCATTTGCTTTCACCTTCTGCCCTTCTGCTATGGGGTGACCCTTGCCAGATGCCAGCGCCACACTCTTGGACTTCTCACCCTCCAAGCCCATGAGCCAATTAAACTTTTGTTCTTTATAAGTCACCCTGTGGGTGGTATTCTGTTATAGCAGCAGAAAATGCACTAAGATAGTAGACAACACCTAATGCTGTCAGCAGCCATATTTTGTGTTTGAGGCCACCTGGCATATGAATTCTCCCTAAGGTACAGTTCAAATGGAAATGTTCAAGAATCTCACTTTCATGGTTACATTTTTTCCAGATTCTAGTAAGAGAGCCAGCTGCTCTCTCACTTATCATGGCCTTAGGGCAGTCCCGCTGGGCCCTGGTGATATTGTTTCTCTGCTCCTTTCCTCACGGATGTCACTACGGTGTTGCATTGGGAAGCTTCTAAGATAACAGCCTCTGCTCCTTGCCTTGAAATATCCATGTACAATCTCCAAGAATCAAACTATATCTGCTGCAACTTCTCTATCAACAATTCACAGTGGCCTCTCTGCTGATCTCTGGAGCTGATGATGAGAGGCCCCAGAGCCAGACCTACATATTCTCCTGCTGAGGTGGAGAGCAGAACCCTCCCAGCATTGACTGGGAGATATTCTGTTGAGCCAGACTGCCACCATCAATGACAAGGCTTGAGAAGAGCAGCACACTCTGCTGCTTGCTCACAGGGAAGCCTCTGCTGAGGCTACTTAGCTGAAAAATATGGCTTTAAGAGTAATGAAAGCCATTTGAATGCTTCTTACGCCACATCATTATGCAAGAGGCAGCATAGTAATTGGCAGCATCAAATTTGAAGCTGGCCCATTTTAGTTTGTGTGCCAACCCTGTTTGATCATGGGCAAGTCATTTAACTTTTCTATGCCTCAGTATCTTCATCTGTAAAATGTGAATAATAATCATAACTACCTCACAGAGATGTTGCCAGCATTCAGTGAATTAATTAACATATGAAGCACTTAGAATAGGGCCTCAACATTATAAGCACAACATAATTCTTTATCATTATGATCTTTGGTGACTCATCATGACCTTTCTACGAACTTCCAAGGCCACATTCAGTCCCCTCCTCCCAAAGCGAACACACACGCACATATCCTTTATTCACTCTAAGCAGACTCTAAGGCACATACCAATTTCACGAACAAATTCTGAGCTTGGAAAGCAAAATGTCAGCTTACAGCCAAACAACCACTTTGTCAATCCATGATGGACATTAACCAGTGCACCTTGGCTGCAACATAGAGTTCTGCATTTCTCTTTTAGTGGAATGAGGTTAATCCATCCCAATCATAACACACTTAGATTGGACAGATTTACTGGATTGCTTACGTTTTGGAGGATAAGCTTTTAAAACACTTACATAAAACAATTGCCCTTTGAACTCCAGACTACTAATTTAGTGAATTCTTCACTATTTCTAGATGCTCTGATAACAGAGGTTAAGGGGACAGTCACAAAAACAGGCAAGAAGCTAGATGAAAGTAGAAACCCTAAATTCACAAAGTAGGACAAAAATGACCCGATATCTAGACTCTATTTACCCCCAAGGCAGTTCCACTCTTTTATTATTATGTAAAGTACTAAATTTAACATTAGGTAAAGCACGATATTATGTGAAGTATGAAGGATGTGCGTCAATTGAACAACATTACACCTAAGAGATATCATCAGGGAATAAGAAAGTAAGCAACAATCTGCAAAAAAAAAAAAAAAAAAAAAAAAAATAAGAGCAGTAAGTGAAACCTAGTAACCAACTTCTCTCTAACAGCAATGGCACAGAGATTAAAAGAAGCTGCTACAAACTGAGTCCCTGTTCCGTGCCAGATTCTATACCCACCTGACTACACTGACTCCTTACAACACCCTGCCAAATTTTATTATGCCCATTTTGCAGATTCAGAAACTGAGACTAATACAGATTGTCTAACATGCCCTGAGAACACCGAACCAGGAAGTGGTCAAGTTATAATCTGAAACTAAGTTTGATGTCAAAGTCTGGATTCTATTTCCTGCACCAGCCCACCTGTTCAAAATGTGATAAGCCAATACTCACCAAACGGCCTCAAAGTTACGTGTGATTTCTCAGTAAAATAATTGTTGTGGAAATTTCACCACTGCCCAAGGACCCCCTATAGTATATGTAACAGTTGGGGGAGAGACAAATTAGGGAAAAGGAGGATCAGTGAAGCACAAAAGTAAAAACATCAAGGACACAGTAAGGTCACTTGACAACGCATTGCTTTAGTGAATCAATTTTGAACTTAAATTATTGGATCTATCCATAATTTTAACCCTTTACTTGGTTCACATCTACTCAGCTATGACACAAGCAGAAATGTAAACCAGTGACCATTTTACTTGAAGCACTTGGAATAATGGAAAATAATATTGGATTTGGGTTTTGGTCTCAGCCTCTTTAATGCTACAGGCAATTCATAATTTCTCTGGGCTTCAGTTTCTCCCTCTAATAAAAAAATGAAGATAGAGAGAACTTCTGAAGTGATGGAATAAGTAGCTCAGCAGATGCTCTTTCTAGCAAAACAATAATTGAGCTGCTGAAAATTATATAAAACAATCATTTAAAGTGAATATTGTCCTAAGGACATAGAGCAAATGGAGAAACATTCACTCAAGTAAATTTACTAAATTTTGGTGGGAACAATGAAAGTCTTATCTACCCCTCCCAGCTTCGTGTTATGGAAGCTCCCTGTCTGGGGCTATGATTTCACACCAGGAGGGTCAGGATGCTGATGTTTCTTATTACCCCAACACCATGTTGCAGAAGGTCTATTCTAGGCAGGTATGGCCAAGATAACTGGGTCTCTGACCAAGCCCCCTTGCCTTGTAGGATGGAAGCTCTACCCCAGGTGTGGCAAGCCAAGAATCCTGACCTGAATTATCTCTGCCCCAGGTTACTCTTAGGGTAGAGATTCCACACCAGGTGGAGAAAGCTAAGAAGACCAGGGGTTTACACCCTCCCTCCTGTACCAATCTCATAGAGTGTGTTTGTCACTCCAAAAAACCTTGGTCCCTGGCCCTAGTTCTAGACCAGTGTCATAAGGATGCATCCCAGGGAGAAAGTCAGGCCATAAGGGTGAAGAGCTCCACAGACTAAATATGAAACAGAGTATGAAGAACTCCATGCCTAAGAGTGTTATAGAAAACAGTGGCAATCTTGGTGGAGACCAATTAAGAAGAAGTTGGTAACTCTATGACATGAGCAAAATAGCAGAGCATCTGGAAGTTGAATAGAAAGAATCAGAGAAAGAGATAGTTAAGAAGAGCCCTCCTAGCATCACAGTCAAATCTGTTGGCCTGGGAAAGCTGCAAGCACGTGATAGGTTTTACTCACTCAGGAGCAATCAGAACAGAACATGATGAATACCTGAAAGCATTCCCCAAACCACACACAGATCTCTCAACATAGAGTGGAAGCCTCACTGGCATAAGGGGCTTAAACACACCTCTGGCCAAATGCTAAACAATAAGCTGCTCTGACCCAAGAGCAACTCCCAAGAAATCAGGCCTAAAATAATATCACAGTCATCCCTAGAAACCTGTAAGACTAGAGGCATACCCAAGGCTGAGCTGTCTTAGGAACTTAGTGGAAACTTCTAAACTACTAGTTCCTGGCTGAATGTGGAGCCAAAAAATATAAACTTCCTGACAGATCACCAAGACAGAAAGTCAGCAAAGAAACAATGGACTTAAACTACATTCTAGAACAAAAGGACCTAAAAGATATTTATAGAACATTCTACCCAAGAAATGCAGAATGTACATTCTATTCATCAGTACATGGAATATTTTCCAAGATTGACCATGTGATAGGCCACAAAACAAGTCTCAATACATTTAAGAAAATAAAAATAATATCAAGTATCTTCTCAGGCCACAATGGAATAAAACTAGAAATTAACTCTGAAATGATTCCCCAAAACTATACAAATACAAGGAAATTAAACAATCTGCTCCTGAATGATTTTTGGATTATCAATGATTTCAAGATGGAAATTAAATATTTCTTTAAAATGAATGACAATAGTGACACAAGTTATCAATACCACTGAGATACAGCAAAAGCAGTGCTAAGAGGAAAGTTTGTAGTGCTAAAGGCCTACATCAAAAGGTCTGAAAGATTACAAATCTACAATCTAATATCACACCTCAAGGAACTAGAGAAACAAGAACAAACTAAACCTGAACTTTAGCAGAACAAAATAAATAACAAATATCAGAGCAGAACTAAATGAAATTGAAGCAAGAAAACAAAAATACAAAAGACCAATGAAACAAAAAGCTTGTTATTTGAAAACATAAACAAAATTGGTATACCATTAGCTAGATTTACCAAGATAAGAAAAGAGAAGATTCGAATAAGCTCAATTAGAAATGAAACTGGAGACATTACAACCTACACAACAGGGCTTGTTTGAGACTACTATGAACACCTCTATGTACATAAACTAGAAAACCTAGAGGAAATGGATAAATTCCTGGAAATGCACAACCCTCCTATATGAAATCAGGAAGAAACAGAAATTCTGAACACACCAATAATAAGTAGTGAGATTGAATGGGTAATAATTTTTTTAAAGCCAAGGGCCAGATGGTTTTACAGCTGAATTCTACCAGACATTCAAAGAAGAATTGAAACCAATTCTACTGAAACTATTCGAAAATGTTGAGAAAAGAGGATTGCTCCCTAAATCATTCTATAAAGTCAGTATCACCCTGATACCAAAACCAGGAAAGGACATAACAAAAAAAGAAAGCTACAGATCAATATCCTTTATAAACATAGATGCAAAAATTCTCAACAAAATGCTAGGTAGCTGGATCCAATAGCATATGAAAAAGATAATATGCCATTATCAATTTTGTTTCATCCCAGGGATGCAGGGATGGTTTAACATACACAAGCCAAAAAAACGTGATACATCACATAAACAGAATTAAAAACAAAAACCACATAATCATCCCAATACGTGCAGAGAAAGCATTTACTAAAATCCAGCATCTCTTTATGACAAAACAAACTAGGCATAGAAAGGACTTACCTCAAATTAAGAAAAGCCATATATGACAAACCCACAGCCAACATCAGACTGAATGGGGACAAGTTGAAAGCATTCCCCTTGAGAAATGGAACAATACAAGAATGCCCACTTTCATCACTTCTATTCAACATAATACTGGAAGCTCTAGCCAGAGCAATCAGGCAAGAGAAAGAAATAAAGGGGCATCCAAATCAGAAAAAAGGAAGTCAGACTATCACTGTTCGCTGATGATATGATGATATGATCATATACCTAGAAAACCCTAAAGACTCTTCCAAAAGACTCCCAGATTTGATAAATAAGTTCAGTAAACTCTCGGGTTACAAAATCAAGGTAAACAAATCGATAGCACCATTGTATAGCACCAATGATCAAGCTGAGAATCAAATAAAGAACTCAATCTCTTTTACAACAACTGCAAAACAAATAAAATATCTAGGAATATACTTAACCAGGAGACGAAAGATCTATAGAAGAGGAACTACAAAACACTGCTGAAAAAAATCATGCATGATACAAACAAATGAAAACACATCCTATGCTCATGGATTGCAATAATCAATATTGTGAAAATGACCATACTCCCCAAAGCAATCTGCAGATTCAATGCAATCCTGTTCAAAATACCAACATTGTTTTTCACAGAATTAGAAAAAAAAAATCCTAAAATTCATATGGAACCAAAAAAGAGCCCAAATTGCCAAATCAATCTTAAGCAAAAAGAATAAATCTAGAGGCAGCACATTATTGGACATCAAGTTATACTACAAGGCTATGGTTACCAAAACATCATGGTTCTGGTGGAAAAAAAGTAGGCTCATAGACCAATACAACAGAATAGAGAATCCCAAAATAAAGCCAAATACTTACAACTAACTGATCTTTGACAAAGCACACAAAAGCATAAATTGAGGAAAGTATACTCTATTTGATCAATGATATTGGGAAAACTGGCTAGCCACAAGTAGAAGAATGAAACTGGATCCCTATCTCTCATCTTATAGAAAAGTTAACTCAAGGTGGATCAAAGACTTAAATCTAAGACATGAAACCATAAAAATACTAGAAGATAACATTGGAAAAACTCTTCTGGACATTGGCTTAGGCAAAAAATTCATGACTGACACCCCCAAAGCACATGCAACAGAAACAAAAATAAATAAATGGGACCTGATTAAATTAAATAGTTTCTGCACAGCAAAAGAAACAATCATCAGAGTAAACAGACAATCCACAGAATGGGAGAAAATATTTTCAGACTATACATCTGAAAAAGGACTAATAGTCCCATCAAAAGTGGGCAAAGGACACGAACAGACTTTTCTCAGAAGGAGATATTCAAGTGGCCAGCAAACATATGAAAAATGGTCAACATCACTAATCATCAGGAAAATGCAAATTAAAACCACAGTGATATACCACTTCATTCCTGCAAAAATCCCATTATTAAAAAGTCAAAACACAATAGATGTTGGTGTGGATATGGTGAAAGAGGAATACTTACACACTGTTGGTGGGAATGTAAGTTAGTAGAACCTCTATGGAAAACAGTATGGAAATTTCTTAAAGAACTAAAAGTGGATCTACCATTCAATTCAGCAATCTCACTACTGGGTGTCTACCCAAAGGAAAATAAGTCATTACATCAAAGAGACACATGCACATGTGTGTTTATTACAGCACAATTCACAATTGCAAAGATGTAGAACCAACCATTAAGTGCTCATTAATCGAAATGGATAAAGAAAATGTGGTATATATACATCATGCAATAGTACTCAGCCATAAAAAAAGAATGTAATAATGTCTTTTGCAGCAACGGTGCTGAAACTCCAGGCCATTATTCTGAGGGAAGTAACTCAGGAATGGAAAACCAAATACTGTATGTTTCCACTTATAAGTGGAAATTAAGCTGTGAGTATGCAAGGCATATATACAGAATGATATAATGGACTTTGGAGACTCATAACGGGGAGGTTGGGAAGGGGTATGTGGGGTAAAAAAAAAATACATACTGACTACAACATGCACTACTCAGGTGACAGGTGCACTAAAATCTCAGAATTTGCCCCTATATAATTCACCCTTTCAACCAAAAGCCACTTGTACACCAAAAGCTATTGAAATAACAAAATACTAAAAAAAAGAAGTTAAAAAGAAAAGTATAATTGAAATTTTAAAAAGTCACTAGAGGAATTCAACAGTAGGTTTGAGGTAGAGAAAAAAGAATCATTAAACTTGAACATAGATCAATAGTGCTTATGCAACTGAAGAACAGAGAAAAAAATGATGAAAAACAGATCCTCAGAGAAATGTGAGACATCATTTCAGCCCACCAAACTGCTGTTATGTGTTTGTGTTTGTCTGCGTTTTAACCATTTTCTTGCTGCTTTTATTTTATTCTGGTTATTCCTTTAAAACTTACGTGAACATATAGTAACATTTCCTAATTTTCTAAAAGAGAAATGGTTAAAACACTAGTGCTTCTTAACAGGCTTAAAAGAGAAAGTATCGATAGCTTTGTTACTTATAGCCATGATTGCCTCACATATTTGCCAATTTGTCAACTAAAGGAGGAATCCACTGTGAGAAGAGCTAAACTGTAGATAGATTTCGAAAGCTAGCATTTGAAGGAAAATTTGCCAAAATTTAGTTCATGTTTTAAAATTTTAGGTAAGTCAGAAACTTAATTTTCACAGTATTTCTTATAAATTGCAATAGTTATTATGTATCTATTGGCACCTTTCCAGAAGTTATTTATCATTTATCACTTATTTATCAATTATTTATCACTGAGAAAATAATAATAATCTAGATCTAACTGAAGAAAACAAAAGGAAAAGCATAAGAGAAGCAAATTATTTCTAGACTTCCCTTAAATCACTGCAGAGTCCTATTTTAATAGTTTGCCCAAGGACAGGTGTGAGAGTACCAGTTGTATTAAAGGCAGGCTACCTAATAGCTCAGCCTCTCAAATTACTGACCAAAGGCTGGTCATTTTCAGAAATGGGACTGGAAACAAAATGGAAAACATTATGCTCCATTTCTTGTGTATAATCATTATCCAGTGTCACACGTGGACCACTATGTCCAGGTCTGGGGAAGATTCAGAAAAATAAGAAATATTAGAGGAGTTCTTCATAATTTTATGTAAGGGAAGTAGCAGAATGATATACAAAAGAGGGAAGTCTCCTTCAATGTGAGAAGAAAAGAGAAGGTATAAACATTTATATAAACCCAAGAAAGGCACTATGTTAAGTTGTATAGAGAGGGCTACCATTAAATTGTCACCAAATCCTGGAATATTCTAGGACCCTGGTCTAATGCCTCCTCTTGAATTCTGGAGAAGGTGTTAGAATACATAAATTAAGATGATGTACTAGCAAAAGAAATGACAATCTGCATAGCATAGTGGTTAAGAATGCAAACTCTAAGAGTCAGACTGTCTGAGCTAAAAGTGTGGATTTACCACAAACTAGTTATATGATGTTGGGTAAGTTACCCTTCCTGAACTCCAGTTGCCTTGTCTATAAAATGGGGACAGTAACAGTACCTACCTCAATAGGGTTGCTACAAAGATTAAATGAGTTAATATTGCTACACAAGAAGAACTATAGAAGTGCTCATAGAATTTTAAAAAATGTATACGAAAGGTGATTTCACTTTTTCAGAGAACATTAGGGCTCACATGTCACTTTTTTTTTTTTTTTTTTTTTTTTTTTTTGAGACGGAGTCTTGCTCTGTCACCCAGGCTGGAGTGCAGTGGCCGGATCTCAGCTCACTGCAAGCTCCGCCTCCCGGGTTTACGCCATTCTCCTGCCTCAGCCTCCCAAGTAGCTGGGACTACAGGCGCCCGCCACCTCGCCCAGCTAGTTTTTTGTATTTTTTAGTAGAGACGGGGTTTCACCGTGTTAGCCAGGATGGTCTCGATCTCCTGACCTCGTGATCCGCCCGTCTCGGCCTCCCAAAGTGCTGGGATTACAGGCTTGAGCCACCGCGCCCGGCCCACATGTCACTTTTATAAGCATTATCTTATTCAATCCTCTCACACACCCAGTGTGTGTGCATAATTAACCCAATTTAGAGGTGAATAAACTGATTTCTAAGTGTTAATAGTGATAACAATAGCTAAGGTGTATTAGGCATCTATATTGTATCAAACATTGGGCTAAGCTCTTACACAATTTTCTTTTTAATATGATATATAATATCTCTGTGAAGTAAGGACTTTCTTGCATACGTATATGTAACATACTTATATAATACAGATACATTATTACATATATACATATTAGCATAAATACTATTCATTTGCATATTATTATACAGATCGAACACCTGCAATTTGAAAATCTGAAATCCAACATGGTCCAAAATCCAAAACTTTTTGAGAACCAACACAATATTCAAAAGAAATGCTTATTGGAGCATGCTGGATTTTGGTTATTTTTGTTTAAGACCCCGAACTTCTATAATGCAAATATTCCAAAATCAAATTATAAATCTGAAGCACTTCTGGCCTCAAGCTTTTCAGATAAGGAATACTTAATCTGTATCTATCTTGGGGGACGACTTGAGAATAAATCATAGGCATGATGCCCTTTTACCCCTAAATACTTTTGTGTGTGTTTTCTGTAAACAAAGAAATTATCTGACATAACCACAGTCCAATGATCAAAACTGATAAATTACCATTGGTGCAATATTATTTATCTACTCTACAGACTTCATTCAGATTTTTCTTTTCTTTTTTTTTTTTTTTTATTATACTTTAAGTTCTAGGGTACATGTGCATAACGTGCAGGTTTGTTACATATGTATATTTGTGCCATGTTGGTGTGCTGCACCCATCAACTCGTCAGCACCCATCAATTCATCATTTATATCATGTATAACTCCCCAATGCAATCCCTCCCCCCTCCCCCCTCCCCATGATAGGCCCCAGTGTGTGATGTTCCCCTTCCCGAGTCCAAGTGATCTCAAGATTTTTCTAATTGTCCCAGTAATGTCTTATATAGCAAATGAAATACAGAAACATGTGGTGCATTCAATTGTCGTATTTAGTTAGTCTCCCTTAACCTAAAATACAGTCTTTCTTTGTGTTTCAAGACACTGAAATTTCTGACGGTATCGACTAGTTGTAGCATATCCCTCAGTTTCAGTTTGTCTGAGGTTTACTCATGATTATATTCAGGTTATACATTTTTTGTGTCAGGAATCACCCTCAAGTGACATTGGGTTCTTTGACCATCGTATCAGGAGGCACATGATGTCCATCGGTGCCACTACTGGTGATGTTAATTTTGATCCTTGTTTAAAGTGATATCTATCAGGGTTTCCTCATTGTGAAGTAGCTATTTTTCCCCTTTGTAATTAATAAGCTTCTTATGGGGGGATATTTTGAAACTATATAAATATTCTGCTATTCCTTAAAATGCCACACACTAGATTTAGTAGATTCTTGCCAGAAACAATTATTACTATAATGGTTGCCAAATGATAAATTTCTAATTTCATAATTGCTTCTACATTTATTAGTTGCTTTCTATTCCAAGAAGGACCTTCCCCTTCTCTTTTATTCCTTATTTCTTACAGCAGTGTGGACTCATGGATTTTTATTTTATTTTACAAGATAAAGTCCTTTACTATCATTTATTTAGAAGCTTAATTTGTTGCTGGGCATGGTGGCTCGTGTCTGCAATCCCAGCGACTTGGGAGGTTAAAGCAGGAGGATTCTTGAGGTCAGGAGTTTGAGACAAGCCTCAGCAACATAGCAAGACCATGCCTCCAAAAATATAAAAATACAACATTAGCATGGCATAATAGTATTCATCTGTAGTCCAGTGCTATTCAGGAGGCTGATTTGAGAGGATGGCTTGGGCCCAGGAATTCAAGGTTGCAGTGAGCTATGATTGCGGCACTGCACTCCAGTCTGTTTCAAAAAAAAAAAAAAAAAAAAAAAACAGAAAGAAAGAAAAAAAAAAGAAAAGAAGAAAAAGAAGCTCAAATTGCCCCTGATTTGGCCAAGTGGGTACCCCTTAAAGATGCCTCCTGCTTCCTTTTGACATGCCCCCAACAAGCTTTGAACAGTTTCTTACTTTCTGGCATAGCAGGATATTCCAGATTCACCTCATTCTTTTCCTGTCCCAGCCTTGCATTCAGCCATTTCTCCAAGGAGCCTTGATTCCTTTTAGTTTTTAGAAACCAAGATCTGAGTGCTAGGTGTGCCCGTTGTTTCTTGGGTGTCATTGCTTTTAGACTCTCTCAGCTAATAAAGAATATATATACATATATATATATATCCATATACACCAATATTTATTTACATATCTATCTCTAGGCTATATTTAAATCCATGATTTCACACTACTACCTTCAAGTTCAGTCCAACACTACAGGATTCATTCTATTTTTTTTCATCTTCCATATTTATAACTCCCTTTTCTGACAGTAAGAAACCTGGCTTCCTTTATCCACAGTATATTTACTTATTTGGTCAATCCTAGGACACACAAAAAGTAATTTCAGTATCGCTCACCCACCCCTCTGAGAAATAAAAGCCTACAAAGTAGAGGTCAATATTGTTTTAGAGTTCTTTTTGTCTTTAGCCCCAAGGTCATATTATCCAAATGCTATGTTCAAAGGTTATTTGAGGGCGAGAAGAGTGACAGCCCAGCAGTCCAGCTTTGCAGAGTCTCTAGACGCGAAGGAAGAGCCCAAGAGGAGATCTGCGAGGTTCTCAGTTAAGCCTGCCCCTGCAAAAGTTGAAACAAAGCCAATAAATAAATAAATAAATAAATAAATAAATAAATAAATAAATAAAAAGCAGCAGGAAAGGATAAATCCTCAGAAAAAAAAAGTGCAAACAAAAGGGAAAAGGGGAACAAAGGGCAAACAGGCTGAATAGACTAACCGAGAAACTAAAGATTTACCTGCAGAAAACCGAGAGTTAAAATGGAGGAGCATCTAGCCTCTGATGATGCAGGAAAGAAATAAATCAAGTCTGATTAATATGGAATAATTTTTATCAACCGTTTTGAAGACGCAAGCTTTTTAGTAGCTCTAGACACATTTTTAAGAAGACAGGAATGCTACTTCATTTGCTAAGTGTAAATTGTTTTAAGAGGCGGTACAACGAGAAAATAGTGAGACATTGAATTGTGGGAGGCATTCACAGTCTTGGGTACCAATTTAATATCCCATAGACTGGAGGGAGGCAGTTTTTGTGTCCTGTAATACAAAGCATACTAAATGACAACTTGGAGTCACAGTCATACATTTAATATGTCTTAAACAATTAAAATTACTTCTATTCTCATGTTGTTTTTCAGTAGGATTGTTTCTTAAAGAAAACCTCTCCCTGACCTTGGCTCTCCCTGTCAGAATTATGTGCATTAGGTAATATATTTGGTTGTGGTAGTTCATATTTGCTAATTTCTTATGTGCTGTGAAAGGTTGAAAATTTGTGTACATAGTAGGTATGATATTGAACTGTGAATTAGTGGCACTTACAATGTAATGCATTTTTAAACATTTGAAGTTATTGATAGTTGATATCCTCTTAGGAAAAATTGGCCTCTAAATGTTGAACTTGGAAATCATTGAAAAAACTATTTAGCCTCTAAATTTTAAACTGGAAAGTCACTGAAATAACTAGGATAGAATTACAATTACCTCGCTTTTTAGATTTCGGTACCTACATTGAAATTTTAAAAAATTGTTCATAATGTCTGTATACTAATCTTCAAAACAACCAATAAAATCTCAAGTATGAAAGAAAAAAGTTATTTAAATTAATTCTCTTTTTTCACTTTTCACTGTATTTATGTTATCCGTTTTAAGTAAACTTTAGTTCATTTGCTCTGTTTGTGTTCCATTTTAGTGTTTTCCCAACCTTTGTTGATTTTATTGATTTTCTTTTTTTGAGTATGTGAAACATTACCACAGTTTCAAAAATTAGAAATGTTTAAAAAGTATTACTCAGAGAAATTTCAGATACTCTACATTCTTATCTATCTTTTCTACCCTGTTCCCGCTCACATCTATAGGAAACAGATCTCATTAGTATCTAGTTTATATTTCTTGCATGTTTTATTTTTGCACAAATAAATAGATGCATGAAATTTTCTCATTTGCCCTTCCTAAACAAAATGTAGCACACTGCCTATGCAGTTTTGCACTTTGCTTTTGTTTTACTCAACATTATAACCTGGAAATCAGTCCACATCAGTTCATAGAGATCTTCCACATTCTTTTTTTAAAAAATATTTTTCATAACTGTATGCATGTACTGTAGTTTATTAAACCAGTACAATAGTTTGCAATTAAAAAGAATATTGCAATGAATAACTTTGTGCATATCTATTTTTGTCTTGGTGGAGGTGAATCTTCAGGGTAAAGTGGGATTACTACATCAAAAAGTAAATGCATGTGTAAGGTTTTTTTAGTATTGCCAAATTTCCCTTCATACAAGTTGTACAAATTTGTGTTCCGACCAGCAATGCATGAAAGTGACTGTTTACCTATAGCTTCACCAACCAATTTGTTTATTGTACTTTTTAGTCTTTACCAGTCTGGTACATGAGAAATGTGCTCTCAGTGTACTTTGACTTTTATTCTGATCATGAGGAAAATTAAATATCCCTTAATATATTTGAGGGCCATTTAATTTTTTGTGAATTGTTTATTCATGTCATTTACCTATTTTTGTATCGGGTTTTGGTCTTTTCTCTCAATTCTTAAGAGTTACTTGTATGTTAGTGATATCAGCCCTTTATTTATGATATATGTTGGAACTATTTTCTCCTAATTGTTTTGAGTCTTGTTATGGTGTTACTTTTTTACATACGTAAGTTTTTTTAATGTAGTCAAATGTATCAGTCTTTTATTTTATTGCCTCTGCATTTTGGACCATAGTTAGGAATCTTTTCTCTATGCCCCAGTTAAGGATGAATTAATGTTTTTTTTTTTTTTCTAGGACTTGCTTGCCTGCATTTTTTACATTGAGATTCCTTATACATGTATAATTTATCCTTATGCACAGTATAAAAATTGATCTCATTTTATCTTTTTCCAATAAATTTTCTCAGAATCATTTATTAAAATTTTCATTTTTGTTGATAGGAAGTCTTTTGAACTTCATTACATTGATGAAGATACTGAGGCTTAGAAAAGTTAAGCAATTTACCAATGCCACATGGCTGATGGAGTAAGATATGGCCCTCTCTGAGGAAGTGACATTCAAACTAGAACTTGAAAGGTGGGAAGGCTACTGCTATGTGAATATTTGAGGGAAAAGACAGCCCAAGCAGGGGTGACAGCAAGTGCCAAGACTCTAAGGCAAGAACAAAATTGGTCAATACAGAAAAATGGTGTAGCTGAAAAGAGGTGAGTATGGGGAGAGGGTAGGAAATGATGAAGAGGTAGAGGAGATATACACCATGAAAAGCCTTGGTGAGGATTTTGGTTTTACTGTAAGTGCCACGAGCAATTTCTAGAAGATGTTTGAGGACACAAATAGTAAGCTCTAATTCATGTTTTTAAATTATTAGTGTTGGCAGCCATTTGAAGAATGGATTAAGAGTACCTGACTTCTTAGCTCTTTAACGACAATTTAGAGCCAATAGCATGGTGAAGGCCTTAGAATTTCCAAGATTGGCTGGGTGCGGTGGCTAATGCATATAATCCCAGCACTTTGGGAGGCCAAGGTGGGTGGATTGCCTGAGCTCAGGAGTTCAAGACCAGCCTGGCCAACGTAGTGAAACCCCGTCTCTACTAAAAATACAAAAATTAGCCGGGCATGGTGGCACATGCTTGTAATCCCAGCTACTCGGGAGGCTGAGGCAGGAGAATCGCTTGAACCCTGGAGTCAGATGTTGCAGTGAACAGAAATCGTGCCATTCCACTCCAGCCTGGGCAACAGAACAAGACTGCATCTCAAAAAAAAAAAAAAAAAAATACATGACTGATATCGGAGATCAATTATGAACCTGCTGCAGAAATCCAGGAGAGAATTGGTGTCATTTGCACTAGTATGGTGGCAGTAGAGGCAGAGAGAAATGGACAGATTTAGTAATCATCTAATGTAGTAAAACTTGGGGCAATAGAGAGCTTTGCCTTGGCAAACAGTGCATTATGCCCCACCATTTCTTCTAGCTGCAGTGGAACTGAATCCTAGAGTTACAGGAAGACAATTAAACTGAAGACACTAGAACTATAAGAAACGTATTTTAGCTTCAAGTAGAAAATGGTAAATCCATACAATCATGTTCATCTTTGACACTTCATAATTTATGAAAATAAAATATGCTTAGCTTTCATTTAAGCAACATGAATATTGATTTACAGAATATAAGAAATATGAGACTAGGTAAGCACTAGGATTCAACCAATAGCAAGTGTCTCCAATAGTGATGTCAAGAGACAATTTTAAGGAAAGAGCAGCAGTATCTTTTCATGATACTGTTTCAGAAGATTAAGACTTGCCCTCAGACATTCCAGATTTCTCCATTTGCTGTTCTGGGTGGAATGCTCATGAATATATCAGTCCAGCCTAGATTTCTCTGAGATCCAAACTCATATGTCTAACTGACTTCTTGGTGTCTTCACTTATATATCAAGGAGGCACCTTAAAACTACTTTGATCACAATTGACATTATGTCTCCCTTCACACTTTGACCCTCTCAATCATTTTTCTCCCTCATTTGTACCTCCATCCATCCACCCATCAAGTAAAGCCAGAAATGTGGATATCATCTTTGATTCCTCTCTTTCCTTCAGCCCCACCCCATCCAATCCTTCAGTAAATCCTCCAGTCTCTACCTTTAAAGTAGAACTTGAATCCTTTCACTTTTCTCTGCTACTACTGCCATAATCATCTTTGGCCTGGACTTTTACAAAAGTCTCTTAATTAATCAACCTATATCCAGCCATCTCTCTCCACCAACTCTATGCATTGACATAAGACATAAAAGATACAAGACATAAATCTGAAAATATTTGTAAGATTGGACCACTCACCTACTTAAAATCCTTCAAAAGTTTCCTATTACCCTTAGAACAGGGTTTCTCACCTCAGCAGTACTGGTATTTCTTTGTTGTGGGGAGGGGCAGTCCTGTGCCCTGTAAGATGCTTAGCAGCATCTCTGGTCCTTACTCACTACAGTAGCAGCCCACCCCTAGTTGTGACTATCAAAAACGTTTGTAGGCATTGTCAAATGTCCTTTGGGGGAGCAGGGGGAGCAAAATTACTAATGATTCATAAGCACTAAATTAGAATCAACCCCAGTATCTTACCATGGGCTATACAACCTTTCACGAGCTGAACTCTGTTCACCTCTCTGATTTTAGTGTGTATCATACCTCACTACGCTCACTATATTCCAGTCACCATAACCATCTTTTTGTTCTGGGAATGTGCTCTGGCCTCAGGGTTTTTTCCTTTGCTTAGGCTAATCCCTCTTTTTGGAATGCTCTCCACAAACATGTCCCTGCCTCATATTACATTTGCTTATTTGATATTTGTTCACTCTTCAGATTTTAACTCAGTGAAGTGTTACTTGATCTCCTAGACCACTGAAGTTCCCCATATGTACAATCTCAGGTACTGGTACACTTTCTTCCCAGGGCCATGTCAGTGATGGATCACAATTGTATTTCCAGCACAGACTCTAGGGTTGGGTTCCTAGGTTCTAAACCCAGCTCTACCACATATTAGCTATGTGACTTTGGATAAGTCACTTGATTTATTGAAGACTTATTTTCCTCTTCTGTGAAAAAGGGGCCTTACTTCACTGGATTACTTTGAGGAATAAATTAATTACCTAACGGAAATTTTTTTACCAGCATGCCTACCATATATTAACAACTCAATAAATGCTAGTTACTACTACTACTACTGCTGCTGCTGCCGCTACTACTACTACTACTACTACTAATACTAATACTATTACCAATTATTGTTATATTTGCATCAAGACAATGTGACCTTAGGTGGCAATTCAGCCATTGCTTTCTAATCATTTCCTTTTTGGCCCAAGAGGAGCAGCACTTTTCCCTTTAAAATATATGAACAGATTGTTCTTTTTGCTGATTTGATTTTTTTTCACCTTTAAGGGGTTATTTGAATATTCTACTGTGAAGAGCAAAATAACAATATTCAGCGAATTCTGCATGGTCCTTTCTTGGTAAATAAATTGGTTTCTGCATTACTCCATTTTCTTGCTGCTGATAGACATACCTGAGACTGGGCAATTAATAAAAGAAAGAAGTTTAATGAAATTATAGTTCCGTGTGTCTGGGAAGGCCTCACAATCATGGCAGAAGGTGAAATGCGTATCTCACATGGCAGAAGACAAGAGAAGAGAGCTTGTGTAGGGAAACTCCTGTTTTTAAAACCATCAGATCCTGTGAGACTCATTCACTATCACCAGAACAGTGCAGAAAAGACCCAACCCCATAATTCAATCACCTCCCACCAGGTTTCTCCCGTGGCATGTGGGAATTGTGGGAGTTACAATTCAGGATTAGATTCTTGTGTGGACATAGCCAAACCATAACAATTTCTTAGGTGTAACTTCTGATCCTTAATGACTTTTCTCAGTGCTTGCCTACCTGCTGAACAGAAGAAAACAATTATGTAACTCTCACATAATCTCCTATTGCTTTTTAAACTCTCATTTTAAGTCATTTTAAACAATCATTTTAATGATTATTATTTTAATCTTAAAAAGAAGAGGGTCTATAGTAGACAGAATAAACACCCCCCTCCTCAAATATCTCCATGTCCTAATCCTTAGAACCTATGAGTATGTTACCTTCCATGGCAAAAAATAAATAAAATAAAATAAAAAAATACTTTGAAGATGTGATTCAGTTGAGGATCTTGAGATGGGGAAATTATCCTGAATTATCCAGGTAGGCACAACCACAGGGGTTTTTTAAAGAGGGAAGGCAGTGTGAATACAGAAGGGGGAGAGAGAGATTTGAAGCTACTCCACTGATTTTGAAGATGAATAAGGGGACCGGGAGGCAAGGAATTTAGGTGGTCTCTAGAAGCTGGAAAAGGCAGGAAACAGATTTCTTCCTTAGAGCTCCCACAAGGAACCGGTCCTAAGATGAAAGCAAGAAGGAGGGGGAAAAAACAAGATTTCCTTGTTAACTCACTATTTTTAGTTTCTTTTATTTATTGATATATAATTCACATACAATAAAATTCACCATTTTGAAGTGTTTTTTTTTTTTACTATCTTAACAAGATTCCACAATCATTACTGTTGTGTAATTCTAGAACATTTTCATCACCCCTAAAAGAAACCTCATATTCATTAGCAGTCGGAAACCATTTTCCCTCCTCCTAGTCCCTGGCAACCACTAATATTTCTGTTCCCCAGTATTTGCTTATCATTGACATTTCATATTATTAGACATACAAAATGTGGTCTTTTGTGTCTGATTCTTTTACTTATAATTTCGTAAGTTTAATCCATGTAACATGTATCAGTACTTCATTCATTTTATGGCTGAATAATATTCCATTGTATGGATATTCCACATTTTGTTTCTTCATCACCAGTTAAAAAGTGTTTGGATTATTTCCACTTTGGGATATTTTTATGAATAACGCCGCTATGAATATTTGTATGGGTAGAAGTTTTCCTTTCTCTTGGGTATATACTGTATACCTAGGAGGGGAATTAAGTCCTATAGTAACTCTGTGTTTAACTTTTTCGGGAACTACTAGATTGTATTCCAAAGCAGCTGCACCATTTTATTCCCACTAGCTCTATATGAGGGCTCCAGTTTCTCCACATTCTAATGAACACTTGCTATTGTCTGTCTTTTTTATTGTACCCTTCCTGATGAGTATGAAGTGATATTTTAATTGTGGCTTACATTTTCCTTATGGCCAATGATGCTGAACAACTTTTCATGACTATTTGTATATGTTCTTCAGAGAAATGTCTCCAAATGTCTGTTGCCAATTTTTAACTGGATTATTTGCCTTTTTGTTGTTAAGAGGTTTTAGTTCTTTATATAGTGTAGATATTAGACCCTTATTAGCTGTATGATTTCCATATTATTAGATATTTGCATATTATTAGATATATGATTTGCTATATGATTATGATTAGATATATGAATTGCATCACATAGATATATGATATCTCTCATATATGCATACATGATTTGCATATTATTAGATATATGATTTGCAAACATTTTCTTCCATTCTACAGGTTGTCTTGTTACTTTCTTTTTTTTTTTTTTTTTTTTTTTTTTTTATTATACTTTAAGTTCTAGGGTACATGTGCATAACGTGCAGGTTTGTTACATATGTATACTTATGCCATGTTGGTGTGCTGCACCCATCAACTCGTCAGCACCCATCAATTCATCATTTATATCATGTATAACTCCCCAATGCAATCCCTCCCTCCTCCCCCCTCCCCCCTCCCCATGATAGACCCCAGTGCGTGATGTTCCCCTTCCCGAGTCCAAGTGATCTCATTGTTCAGTTCCCACCTATGAGTGAGAACATGCGGTGTTTGGTTTTCTCTTCTTGTGATAGTTTGCTAAGAATGATGGTTTCCAGCTGCATCCATGTCCCTACAAAGGACGCAAACTCATCCTGTTTTATGGCTGCATAGTATTCCATGGTGTATATGTGCCACATTTTCTTAATCCAGTCTGTCACAGATGGACATTTGGGTTGATTCCAAGTCTTTGCTATTGTGAATAGTGCCGCAATAAACATACGTGTACATGTGTCTTTGTAGTAGACTAATTTATAATCCTTTGGGTATATACCCAGTAGTGGGATGGCTGGGTCATATGGTACATCTAGTTCTAGATCCTTGAGGAATTGCCATACTGTTTTCCATAATGGTTGAACTAGTTTACAATCCCACCAACAGTGTAAAAGTGTTCCTATTTCTCCACATCCTCTCCAACACCTGTTGTTTCCTGACTTCTTAATGATTGCCATTCTAACTGGTGTGAGATGGTATCTCATTGTGGTTTTGATTTGCATTTCTCTGATGGCCAGTGATGATGAGCATTTTTTCATGTGTCTGTTGGCTGTATGAATATCTTCTTTTGAGAAATGTCTGTTCATATCCTTTCCCCACTTTTTGATGGGGTTGTTTGTTTTTTTCTCGTATATTTGTTTGAGTTCTTTGTAGATTCTGGATATTAGCCCTTTGTCAGATGAGTAGGTTGCAAAAATTTTCTCCCATTCTGTAGGTTGCCTGTTCACTCTGATGGTAGTTTCTTTTGCTGTGCAAAAGCTCTTTAGTTTAATTAGATCCCATTTGTCAATTATGGCTTTTGCTGCCGTTGCTTTTGGTGTTTTAGACATGAAGTCCTTGCCCATGCCTATGTCCTGAATGGTACTACCTAGATTTTCTTCTAGGGTTTTTATGGTATTAGGTCTAACATTTAAGTCTCTAATCCATCTTGAATTAATCTTCGTATAAGGGGTAAGGAAAGGATCCAGTTTCAGCTTTCTACTTATGGCTAGCCAATTTTCCCAGCACCATTTATTAAATAGGGAATCCTTTCCCCATTTCTTGTTTCTCTCAGGTTTGTCAAAGATCAGATGGCTGTAGATGTGCGGTATTATTTCTGAGGACTCTGTTCTGTTCCATTGGTCTATATCTCTGTTTTGGTACCAGTACCATGCTGTTTTGGTTACTGTAGCCTTGTAGTATAGTTTGAAGTCAGGTAGCGTGACGCCTCCAGCTTTGTCCTTTTGACTTAGGATTGTCTTGGCAATGCGGGCTCTTTTTTGGTTCCATATGAACTTTAAAGCAGTTTTTTCCAATTCCGTGAAGAAAGTCATTGGTAGCTTGATGGGGATGGCATTGAATCTATAAATAACCTTGGGGAGTATGGCCATTTTCACGATATTGATTCTTCCTATCCATGAGCATGGTATGTTCTTCCATTTGTTTGTGTCCTCTTTGATTTCACTGAGCAGTGGTTTGTAGTTCTCCTTGAAGAGGTCCTTTACATCCCTTGTAAGCTGGATTCCTAGGTATTTTATTCTCTTTGAAGCAATTGTGAATGGAAGTTCATTCCTGATTTGGCTCTCTGCTTGTCTGTTGCTGGTGTATAAGAATGCTTGTGATTTTTGCACATTAATTTTGTATCCTGAGACTTTGCTGAAGTTGCTTATCAGCTTAAGGAGATTTTGGGCTGAGACAATGGGGTTTTCTAAATATACAATCATGTCATCTGCAAACAGGGACAATTTGACTTCTTCTTTTCCTATCTGGATACCCTTGATTTCTTTCTCTTGCCTGATTGCCCTAGCCAGAACTTCCAACACTATGTTGAATAGGAGTGGTGAGAGAGGGCATCCCTGTCTTGTGCCAGTTTTCAAAGGGAATTTTTCCAGTTTTTGCCCATTCAGTATGATATTAGCTGTGGGTTTGTCATAAATAGCTCTTATTATTTTGAGGTACGTTCCATCAATACCGAATTTATTGAGCGTTTTTAGCATGAAGGGCTGTTGAATTTTGTCAAAAGCCTTTTCTGCATCTATTGAGACAATCATGTGGTTCTTGTCTTTGATTCTGTTTATATGCTGGATTACGTTTATTGATTTGCGAATGTTGAACCAGCCTTGCATCCCAGGGATGAAGCCCACTTGATCATGGTGGATAAGCTTTTTGATGTGCTGCTGAATCCGGTTTGCCAGTATTTTATTGAGGATTTTTGCATCAATGTTCATCAGGGATATTGGTCTAAAATTCTCTTTTTTTGTTGTGTCTCTGCCAGGCTTTGGTATCAGGATGATGTTGGCCTCATAAAATGAGTTAGGGAGGATTCCCTCTTTTTCTATTGATTGGAATAGTTTCAGAAGGAATGGTACCAGCTCCTCCTTGTACCTCTGGTAGAATTCAGCTGTGAATCCATCTGGTCCTGGACTTTTTTTGGTGGGTAGGCTATTAATTGTTGCCTCAATTTCAGAGCCTGCTATTGGTCTATTCAGGGATTCAACTTCTTCCTGGTTTAGCCTTGGGAGAGTGTAAGTGTCCAGGAAATTATCCATTTCTTCTAGATTTTCTAGTTGATTTGCGTAGAGGCGTTTATAGTATTCTCTGATGGTAGTTTGTATTTCTGTGGGGTCAGTGGTGATATCCCCTTTATCATTTTTTATTGCATCTATTTGATTCCTCTCTCTTTTTTTCTTTATTAGCCTTGCTAGCGGTCTGTCAATTTTGTTGATCTTTTCAAAAAACCAACTCCTGGATTCATTGATTTTTTGGAGGGTTTTTTGTGTCTCTATCTCCTTCAGTTCTGCTCTGATCTTAGTTATTTCTTGCCTTCTGCTAGCTTTTGAATGTGATAGCTCTTGCCTCTCTAGTTCTTTTAATTGTGATGTTAGAGTGTCAATTTTAGATCTTTCCTGCTTTCTCTTGTGGGCATTTAGTGCTATAAATTTCCCTCTACACACTGCTTTAAATGTGTCCCAGAGATTCTGGTATGTTGTATCTTTGTTCTCATTGGTTTCAAAGAACATCTTTATTTCCGCTTTCATTTCGTTATGTACCCAGTAGTCATTCAGGAGCAGGTTGTTCAGTTTCCATGTAGTTGAGCGGTTTTGATTGAGTTTCTTAGTCCTGAGTTCTAGTTTGATTGCACTGTGGTCTGAGAGACAGTTTGTTATAATTTCTGTTCTTTTACATTTGCTGAGGAGTACTTTACTTCCAATTATGTGGTCAATTTTGGAATAAGTGCGATGTGGTGCTGAGAAGAATGTATATTCTGTTGATTTGGGGTGGAGAGTTCTATAGATGTCTATTAGGTCCGCTTGGTGCAGAGATGAGTTCAATTCCTGGATATCCTTGTTAACTTTCTGTCTCGTTGATCTGTCTAATGTTGACAGCGGAGTGTTGAAGTCCCCCATTATTATTGTATGGGAGTCTAAGTCTCTTTGTAAGTCTCTAAGGACTTGCTTTATGAATCTGGGTGCTCCTGTATTGGGTGCATATATATTTAGGAGAGTTAGCTCTTCCTGTTGAATTGATCCCTTTACCATTATGTAATGGCCTTCTTTGTCTCTTTTGATCTTTGATGGTTTAAAGTCTGTTTTATCAGAGACTAGGATTGCAACCCCTGCTTTTTTTTGTTCTCCATTTGCTTGGTAGATCTTCCTCCATCCCTTTATTTTGAGCCTATGTATGTCTCTGCATGTGAGATGGGTCTCCTGAATACAGCAGACTGATGGGTCTTGACTCTTTATCCAGTTTGCCAGTCTGTGTCTTTTAATTGGAGCATTTAGTCCATTAACATTTAAGGTTAATATTGTTATGTGTGAACTTGATCCTGCCATTATGATATTAACTGGTTATTTTGCTCGTTAGTTGATGCAGTTTCTTCCTAGCCTCGATGGTCTTTACATTTTGCCAAGTTTTTGCGATGGCTGGTACCGGTTGTTCCTTTCCATGTTTAGGGCTTCCTTCAGGGTCTCTTGTAAGGCAGGCCTGGTGGTGACAAAATCTCTAAGCATTTGCTTATCTGTAAAGGATTTTATTTCTCCTTCACTTATGAAACTTAGTTTGGCTGGATATGAAATTCTGGGTTTAAAATTCTTTTCTTTAAGAACGTTGAATATTGGCCCCCACTCTCTTCTGGCTTGTAGAGTTTCTGCCGAGAGATCTGCTGTTAGTCTGATGGGCTTCCCTTTGTGGGTGACCCGACCTTTCTCTCTGGCTGCCCTTAAGATTTTTTCCTTCATTTCAACTTTGGTGAATCTGGCAATTATGTGTCTTGGAGTTGCTCTTCTGGAGGAGTATCTTTGTGGCGTTCTCTGTATTTCCTGAATTTGAATGTTGGCCTGCCCTACTAGGTTGGGGAAGTTCTCCTGGATGATATCCTGAAGAGTGTTTTCCAACTTGGTTCCATTTTCCCCCTCACTTTCAGGCACCCCAATCAGACGTAGATTTGGTCTTTTTACGTAATCCCATACTTCTTGCAGGCTTTGCTCATTTCTTTTTCTTCTTTTTTCTTTTGGTTTCTCTTCTCGCTTCATTTCATTCATTTGATCTTCAATCGCTGATACTCTTTCTTCCAGTTGATCGAGTCGGTTACTGAAGCTTGTGCATTTGTCACGTATTTCTCGTGTCATGGTTTTCATCTCTGTCATTTCGTTTATGATCTTCTCTGCATTAATGAGTCTAGCTGTCAATTCTTCCACTCTTTTTTCAAGATTTTTAGTTTCTTTGCGCTGGGTACGTAATTCCTCCTTTAGCTCTGATAAGTTTGATGGACTGAAGCCTTCTTCTCTCATCTCGTCCAAGTCATTCTCTGACCAGCTTTGATCCGTTGCTGGTGATGGGCTGCGCTCCTTTGCAGGGGGAGATGCGCTCTTATTTTTTGAATTTCCAGCTTTTCTGCCCTGCTTCTTCCCCATGTTTGTGGTTTTATCTGTCTCTGGTCTTTGATGGTGGTGACGAACTGATGGGGTTTTGGTATAGGTGTCCTTCCTGTTTGATAGTTTTCCTTCTGACAGTCAGAAGGACTCTCTGTTGGTCTGTTGGAGATTGCTTGAGGTCCACTCCAGACCCTGTTTGCCTGGGTATCAGCAGCAGAGGTTGCCGAAGATAGAATATTGCTGAACAGCGAGTGTACCTGTCTGATTCTTCCTTTGGAAGTGTCCTCTCAGGGGTGTACTCCACCCTGTGAGGTGTGGGGTGTCAGACTGCCCCTAGTGGGGGATTTCTCCCAGCTAGGCTACTCAGGGGTCAGGGACACACCTGAGCAGGCAGTCTGTCCGTTCTCAGATCTCAACCTCCGCGTTGGGAGATCCGCGGCTCTCCCCAAAGCTGTCAGACAGAGTCGTTCGCGTCTGCACCGGCTCCCGCTACTTCCCCTGTTGGTCTTCAGCTGTGCGCTGTCCCCAGAGGTGGAGACTACAGAGACAGGCAGGCTTCCTTGAGCTGCTGTGAGCTCCACCCAGTTCGAGCTTCCCCGCGGCTTTGTTTACCTACTTAAGCCTCAGCAATGGCGGGCGCCCCTCCCCCAGCCTCGCTGCTGCCTTGCGGATAGATCGCGGCAGACTGCTGTGTTAGCAGTGAGGGAGGCTTCGTGGGCGTGGGACCCTCCCGGCCAGGTGTGGGATATATTCTCCTGGAATGCCTGTATGCTTACAGCGCAGTATTGGGGTGGGAGTTACCCGATTTTCCAGGTGTTGTGTGTCTCAGTTCCCCTGGCTAGGAAAACGGATCCCCTTCCCCCTTGCGCTTCCAGGTGAGGCGATGCCTCGCCCTGCTTCAGCTCTCGCTGGTCAGGCTGCAGCAGCTGACCAGCACCGATTGTCCGGCACTCCCTAGTGAGATGACCCCAGTACCTCAGTTGAAAATGCAGAAATCACCGGTCTTCTGTGTCGCTCGCGCTGGGAGTTGGAGACTGGAGTTGTTCCTATTCGGCCATCTTGCTCCGCCCCCCCGTCTTGTTACTTTCATGATGGTGTCTTAAGAAGTGCTTCTTAAGACAAAATTAGAAAGCTTCTAATTTTGATAAGGCAACATTTTGCTATTTTTTCCTTGGGTGCTTGTGCTTTAGGTGTTGTATTTAAGAAACCGTCGCTCAACCAAATTTCACCAAGACTTACATTTATGTTTTCTTCTAAGAGTTTTGTAACTTTAGTCATTAAATACAGACCTTTGATCCATTTTGTGTTTTCAGTTAATTCTTGTATATGGTGAGAGGTAAGGGCTCAACTTCATTCATGTGCAGATTTCTAGCTGTCCCAGAAAGATTACTTAAAAAGGTTATTAATTCTCCCATTGAATTGAGTTAGCATCCTCGCCAAAAGACAATTTACCATTAATGTATAAGTTTACTTCTGAACACTCAATTCTATTCCATTGATCTATTTTTATGCCAGTACAAGATAGCCTTGATTACTGCAGCTATGTACTAACTTCTGAAATAGGAAGGTGTGAGACCTTCAACTTTAATCTTATGTCTCAGGATTGATCTGTCTTTTCTGTCACTCTTGTATTTCTATAGGAATTTTAGGATAAACTTGTCAATTTCTGCAATTAAACAAAGCTGGGATTTTGTTAAACATCACATTGAATCCATAGATCAATTTGCAGAGTGTTGCCATTTAACAATATTACGTCGTTCTGTCTACGAACATGGAGGAGTCTTTCCATTTTTTTATTTAGGTTTTCTTTCATTCCTTTCAATTATTTTTTTCTTTAGTTTTCAAGGTATACGTTTTGCTTTTGTTAAATGTATTATTAGTGTAATTTATTTTGAATCTATTTTCAATGGAATTACTTTATTAATATCACTTTCAGATTGTACATTGACAATATATATAAATACAAGTGGTTATTTTTCCAATACAATAGTATGTATTTAAGTGATACCAAGGGAGCTGTCTTTCCTCACACTATATACGTTCTATTACAGATTTCAAGGTAAGCCCTACTTCATGAGTATCTTTGGCCTTGGGTAACATCTATGACATATTACCAAGTTATATTGTTCATACATATATTAATTGAATGACAAATAAGTGCCATGTCCTGAGACTGGATACACATATAGAAAAACTCATAGTGTCTACCCTTTAGGAGTAACATATAAAGAGCCCAGAAACACACAATGTGATACATTTTATGAAAAATTTGTCAACATAATACAAAATATTGATTCATTACATATTACAATAAATTTTTGCATATTAATCTTGTAGCCTACAAATGTGGTGAGCTCATTTAAAAGTTCTAATAGTTTTCTTCTGAATTCCACAGTATTTTCTTATATAAGATCATACCATCTGCAAATATGGTTTTACTTCTTCCTTTCCAGTCTGGATGCATTTTACATCATTTTCTTGTCTAATTGCTCTTGTTGGCACCTCCAGTACAATGTTGAATAGAGGCAGTGAGAGGCATCCTTATCTTGTGCCTGATATTAGGGGGAAAGTTTTAAGTATTTCACCATTCAATATGATACTGAGTTTCTCATAGCTGCCCTTTATCAGCATGAGAAAGTTCCTTTCTATTCCTAGTTTATTGAGTATGTTTATATGAAAGAACATTTAATTTCATCAAATGCTTTTTCTGAATATATTGAGAGGATCATGTAATTTCCCCCTTTATTCTATTAATATGGTATCTCACATTAATTGATTCTTGCATGTTGAAGCAACCTTGCATTATTAGAATAAGTCTTACTTGTCATAGAATATAACATTTTTATATGCTGCTATATTCTGTTTGCCAGTATTTTGTTGAGGACATTTACATCTATATTGAGAAGAGATATTGCTCTATAGTTTGTTTCTTGTGATGCTTTTGTCCGACTTTGTTATCCGGGTAATACTGGCTTCATAGAATGAACTGATAAGTACATTCTCTCCTTTGAGGTTTTGGAAGAGTTTGTGAAGTATTGGTACTAATTCTTTTTCTTTTCAGATGACTTGCATTTTACTGCTACATAATAATTATACATATTTATGGGGTACATGTGATATTTTGATAGATGCATACAATTTGTAATGATCATATCAGGGCAATTGAGACATTCATCACCTCAAACAATTTTTTTTGTGTGTGAGTCCATTCCAAATCTTCTTTTACAGATACTTTAAAATATACAATAAACTATTGATAACTGTAGTCTTTCTACTGTGCTACTGAAAAGTAGAACTGATTCTTTCTATCTAATTGCATTTTTTACCCATCAACCAACCCCTCTTCACCTTTCTCCCCACTCTAGTCTCTGGTGAGCACCATTCTGTTCTCCATGTCTATGAGATCAACGTTTTTAGCTTCCACATATGAGGGAGAACATGCGATATTTGTCTGTCTGCATCTGGCTTCTTTCAGTTACCTATTCTCCAGGCTCATCTGTGTCTTGCAAATGATGGATTTTATTATTTTTATGGCTGAATATTGTTCCATTGTGTATATATACCACGTTTTTAAAAATCCATTTATCCATTGATGGACACTCAGGTTGGTTTCATATCTTGGTTATTGTGTATAGTACTGTGATAAACATGGGAGTGCAGATATATTCAATATACCAATTGTCTTTCTTTTGGATATATACCCAGCAGTGCGATTGCTGAATCATACGGTAGTTCTACCTTTAGATTTTTTAGGAATCTCCATACTGTTTTTCATAATGGTCATGCTAATTTACATGTCCACCAACAGTGTATGAGAGTATCTCTTTCTCAACATCCTCGCCAGTATGTGTTATTTTTTGTCTTTTTGATAATAGCCATTTTAACTGAAGTGGGATGCTGTCTCATTGTGGTATTGATTTGCATTTCCCTGATGATTAGTGGTGTTGAGCATTTTTTTCATATATCTGTTGACCTTTTCTATTTCTTCTTTTGAGAAATGTCTGTTCACGTCATTTGCCCATTTTTAAATTGGATTATTTGTTCTTTTTGCTGTTGAATTGCTTGAGTTCCTTATATATTGTGGTTATCAATCCCTTGTTAGATAGTCTGAAAATAATTTTTTTCACATTCTGTGGGTTGTCTCTTCAATTTGTTGTTTCCATAGCTGTGCAAAAGTGTTTTAGCTTGATGTGATCCCATTTGTCCATTTTTGTTTTTGTTGCCTGTGCTTTTGAAATCTTACACCCAAAATCTTTGCCTACCCAATGTCCTGAAAAATTGTCCAATGTTTTCTTTTAGTAGTTTCATAGTTTCAGGTCTTACATTGGTCTTTAATCCACTTTGATTTGATTTTTATATATAGTAAGAGATAGGAATCTAGTTTCATTCTTCTATGTATGGATATCCAGTTTTTCCAGCACCATTTATTGAAGACAGTCCTTTCTCCAATGTATGTTCTTGGCGCCCTTGTCAAAAATGAGTTGGCTGTAAATGAGTGGATTTATTTCTGGGTTCTCTATTATGTTCCATTGGTATGTGTGTCTGTTTTTATGTATCATGCTGTTTTTGTTATTATGGCTTTTTCTTTTTAGGCACTCAATGAATATTCTTTTTATTAATATTAACAATAACATGGATGCTTTGTTCATTAAATATCTATTATTTATGTGCCGGGGACTGTGTTGGCTTCTACATAAGTTGCTGGGATTCCACACATATCTTTTCATGTCTAGAAGTCATGGAAAACTCCTTCACAAATAACTACTTAATTAGGGCTTTGTGAATGAATGTGGATTACTGCTCTCATTTAATAGAGAGCAAAGACTTGCTCTGTGTCTGGGACAGGTCTTGTACAGATGAGGATGCCAGGGAAGAGTCAAACAGTGGCCCTAATTTGGTGATAGTTTCCGTTTCCTTCTTCCCTCAATAAAACTCAGTTTATTGAGTTTTCCCTGCTTTTTTGATACTTCATCTGTTGGCACTGTCAGAGAATATCTGGTATCTCAGAACTATAAGCATCCTATGTACCCCTCATGTATATAAAACTCTTATGTACTCAAGACAATTAACAATTTAAAAAATCCTTAGCATTCTCCCTCTCTCTGAATCATATTAACTTTGAGACTAATAGTAGGTTTTCATATTTTTTTATTTTTTTTACTTTTAATTTTGTGGGTACATAGTAGGTGTATATATTTATGGGATAAATGAGATGTTTTGACACAGTCATGCAATGTGACATAATCACATCATGGAGAGTGGGGTATCCATCCCCCTAAGCATTTATCCCTTGTGTTACAAACAATCCAATTACACTGTTTAGTTATTTTGAAATGCAAAATTAAGTTATTATTGACTGAAGTCACCTTGTTGTGCTATCAAAATATAGCTTCAATGTATATTTTAAAACAAGACAGCATGATACATCCAACTTTGTTCTTTTTGTTCAGAATTGCTTTGACTATATGGGGTCTTTTGGGTTCCTAGGTATTTTGTTGTAGCTATTGTAAGTAGGATTGCTTTCTCTATTTATTCTTTAAGATCGCTCACTCATGGCACATAGAAATGCTACTGATTTTTGTATGTTTATTTGGTATGAGATTGGTATTAATTATTCCTTAAACATGGGAGATTTCACCAGTGAAGCCATTTGGGGCTGGACTTCTCTTTGTGGTATTTTTTATTACTAATTTGATTTATTTACTTGATATAATAAAGTGTATTCGTATTCTCTATTTTATCTTGAGTCAGTTTCTGTAGTTTGTGTCTTTTATGTATTTTTCTATTTCATCTGTGTTATGTAAATTGTTGGCATACAATTTTTCATTGTATCTCCTTATAATCCTTTTTATTTCTTTAAGGTTAGTAGTAATATCCTGCTTTTAATGCTGATTTCAGTAATATGAGTCTTCTTTTTTTCTTCTTGGACAGTCTAGCTAAAGGTCTGTCAATTTTCTTTGTAATTGCAAAGAACCAATTTTTGGTTTTGTTGGTTATTGGTATTATTTTCCTATTCTCCATTGTATTAATTTCTGCTCTAATTTTTAATATATTATTCCATCTGTGTGCTTTGGGTTTAGTTTGCTCTTCCTTTTTAGTTTCTTAATTCGAAAGGTTAGGTTACTTACTTTAGGTCTCTGTTTTTAAAAATAAAGATGTTCATGCTACAAATTTCCCTCTAAGCTAAGCTTTTGCTGCATTCTATAACTTTTTGTTTGTTGTACTTTCATTTACATTCATCTCAGGATACTTTTTCTTATGATTTCTTCATTAACTCATTATTTATTTAGTAGTATGCTGTTTAATTTTTCATATGTGTAATTTTCCCAAATTTCCTTCTGTTATTGATTTCTATGTTCATTCCATCGTGGTCAGAGAACATACTCACATGATTTCTATCATTTTTAATTTCTCGAGTCTTGTTTTATATTTTAGTATATGGTCTGTCCTGGAGAATGTTCCATGTGTGCTCAAGAAGGATGTTCCATGTATCAGGTTGGTGCAAAAGTGATTTTGCTGTTGTTGAGTGGCATGTTCTGTAGATGTCTTTTAAGTCTAGTTTGTTTACAGTGCTGTTAAAGTCTTCTATTTCATTGTTGACTATCCATTATTATTGTGTTGATCCAACTTAGTTATTCTATCCATTATGCCAGTGGGGTATTGAAAGCTCCTGCTGTTACTGTTGAACTGCCCATTTCTCCCTTTAATTCCCTCAGTTTTGTTTTATGCATTTTTTGGCTCTATTGTTAGGTGCACATATGTTTATAATTGTCATATCTTCTTGAGGGATTGATCCATTTATCATTATGAAATGTCCCTTTTTTTCTTAGGAGCAATTTTTTTTTTCTTAAAAGCTATTTTGTCTGATATTAGTGCAGTCATTTCAGCTCTTGTTTTGTTATCATTTGTGTGGTATATCTTTTTCCGAACTCTGAAAATTATCCAAAGTTTTGTAGCAGTCCAGAGCTCTAAAAAAGTTAATCCTGAGAAATATTGTCAGTTTTTAAAATTGATTTTAAGAATAAATTTCAGAGGTCTACACTCTGCAATTTTTACTGATTTCATTGTTTGACTCATTCTTTTAGGACATTTAAGAGTTTTCCTAAGTATCTGGTTTTGAGAGACTTTTGTTATTGAGTTTTGACATAATTGCATTGTGATGAGAACATACTCAATCTGAATAACTTTATTTTGTTAATTGATGGAAGTTTTTCTTTTAACTTGGAATTTTAGAGTTAGAATAAACTAAATTAACTGAAGTTCAAATAAATGGCCTTTTAAATTTCATTCCTTGCTGAAAATATTTCACATACATATGAAATATATAAATATATATAAATATTTCATATGCATATATATAAATCAACTTTCATGGCCCACTCAGGACATAGACACTAATGGATGCAAGAGAACATTTCTGTACCAGTTAAGGATTTTGCAATGTTTAAGGGCCATTATTCAAACACAGGCTTTGGTGTCAAACTCGTCTGGATTAAAATACCAATCCTATTACCACCATGTGACCTCGGACAAGTTACTTAACTTCATGTCCTTGGACAATTTAACATCACTAGTCTTCCATTTTGTCATCTATAGAATTAAAATATATTACAACTTTTACATGATTGTTCTCAGGATTAAACAAAATGACCAATATCTAGAATGGCTGGAATGGAAGACATGTGAAGGAATAGGGTGTAAAATGTTAGCTGGGGCCAGATCAAAAAGAGCTGGGCATGTGGAAAGTGCCTCATAAATCTTTATTCTTTTCCCTATTTCTTTATATGGCTATCACAGGACAAGTGCAGAAAACTGGGCTTATTGGGAAACAAAGACACTCTCCCCTCCAGAAGATTTGGTAGTGTTTGCTAACCAAATTGGCTGACTTTCACTTACTTTTTTTTTTTTTTTTTGGTTTTGTTTGTTTGTTTGTTTGTTTTTAGTAGAAATGGGGTTTTGGCCAGGCTGGTCTCAAACTCCCGACCTCAAACGATCCGCCCACCATGCCTCCCAAAGTGCTGGGATTACAGGCATGAGCTACCGTGCCCAGCCACTTTATTGTTATTTTCTTCTCTCTGAAGGGTAATGACAACAACATTCCAGTAAAGTGAGACTTCTAGTTGGTTGAGTTCCAATTAATTGAGGTTTTATCTATTATCAATAACTGGGAGTTGACTTTAAATAGAGAAAAAAACCTTGTGATCCTCTGAGTATGTAATTTTGAATGGAAAATGTTAAGACTAATCACTTACTCAAGTGTCTGTGAGAAATTCTGTATTTGGCTTTTTATTTTGAGCGTCTAGAGTGGCATCAAGTATTACATTTTTAAGAAGAAATCCATCTAGTAAAATTTTGTTCAAGTGAACTCAAATTAAGTTTCCCAATTAATTCATTTAGCTTTCCTTTAATAAGAGTGTTTTGTGTTGAAATACCGGTATAAAAAGAATAACAAGTATTAAGTCAATTGAGAGTAATTAGCAAAATGGTTCTTCCTTGGGTGGGTTTAAATGTGGTCCGATCTTTGAGGGTTTAACCTTTTCTAATAGGATCGTTTGGTATTAAGATAGGGAAAAGCGAATCATTAGTAAAATTCAAGCCACTACATTCTGCTTTTAAATCTGTGTTCACCTTTCTACTCTTGTAATCTAAGCTCAACTGTTCATTCCTTTTATCTCTATCCTCTTCAAATCTTCTTCGTGTTTTCCTTATGGATTAAAAGATGGGAATTTAAAGCACTAGTTTTATGTAGTGTGTAGATGTGTAAAAATGCCTATATTTGTTTACGTACATACACATACACCTTATCCTTGAATGTGCACCTCGGGGTCTACAAAAGATATCCACATATCTTGATTGTTTATCACAAAAGCCTTTTGAAGTCAGAGTTTTTGATCCCCATTGTTAGAAATGGGGAAGCCTAGATTTTTTAATCCACTTTAAACTAAAATTTTTTCCCCATACACACAATATTTAAATAATATTTCATAATTTAAATATAAATTAGTGCTGTCCATTTTAGGGCTATACACTTACTTCAGCTTGGTTAATGACGCTCCTCTTTGGAAACTATCTTCTGAGCCCATTCTTATGACTCTCAGTGGTGCAAAAGTTTGGTCTTCTGAGAGTGGGTTTAAATTTTGGAAAGGACACCTTCTCTGGAAGCAAAGTCTAATGCAGTGCGGGGGCGGCGTTGGATCAAACTGAGCAATGCTGTTTTTGTTCACCGACTAGGTGTGGATCTGAAGAAATGACTGTGCTTTTCTTTTACAACTCAGATACTGGCTCTAAGGACATTTCCCCAAGAGGAGTTCCCAAATGAGAAGTACTGGTAGTGAAAAGGCTACTTTTGAAAGACAAAGGTCACTTGGATGTTTCAAGTGCTGAGAGTTTCCTTCAAAGTGGTCTCATTGCATTTTAGGCAGGCGGTGGTCATTACACAGTAGATCAGCTTGTTCCCTGATGATTTAAGTATAACTTCACTTTCACTGACCTCACCTTCTGTAAAACAAAGCCTTGAAGCACTTAGCAGGAGTCACTTATTTTAAAAACCCTAGGCCTCGCTTAAATCACACTTGTTCCCTTCAGGCCCTCTGTAGGCATCACCCTAGAATCAAAGTGAAGAATGATTTGGATGTCCTGCTGATGTAGGAAACATCTTAGTGAAGAGAATTACCTCTGTTGATTGGATTGAGGAATCCTAAAAGCTAGATAACTTACTCCAAATCTTTCAAATGTAAAGAACTTGGATGCATGTGGGTTTTACTCCTCTGAAAGGAACCGTGTGACTCAGGTTAGGACTGAGAAACAAATGTAATCAGTGGCATTCAACATCCTTTTAATTCTGGGAGGTCACAATGTTAAAGGGACTTAAGGCAAGGATCCCATAACCAAAGCATGCTGAGAAATACATAATAGGATTCAGGATAAATCATCCTCAGGAATATTAAGAAATAATCACAGTTCTGTAGTGCCTTTCTTCTTTGCTACTGAAATGCAGCCAACTCCTGGTGGCAGAGCACTCAGCCTACTTCCACACAGCACACTGCATAGCTCAAGTGGAAAGAAGAGTAGGAAAACTTTCAATGCCTTCCCAATGTTTAACCAAATTTTTATACTCCTGTGAAAAAACCCTGATGCTTCTCATTGTAATGCTTTGTCTGGAAAGAGTAAGTATCTGGTAATTGACCTTGGTTAGGGTTCTTGGAAGCTACAAACACAGGGCTGCCAGTTTTGAATTTTTCCATTGCATTGTGCAATGGCACAGTCAGGGAGTTCTGTCCTTGGACCATTATGCAGTAAAGGAGTACACAAATAATTCTTTAAGAATGTTCACTTGTGAATAGAGTTTGCTGCTGTGGCATATGCTTCCTTTAGAGACAAGGAGCACCGGCAGAGGGATGGTGCTGGCTACAGAGGGCCACCCTTAATGCATATTTTGACTTTTGATTTTTACAGCCAAGGCTGGACTGTTCCTTTTGGACTTTGATCTAAGCCTTAGTCATTCATTACACATTGTTATGAACCATCAGTTTAAATTACACTGCCTTTCTTTATACTCTCCTCCTTGGTCTGCCTTCCTAGGTCCATTAGAAACATTGTTTCATAGAAGCACTATTGAGAGAAAACAACAGTGCTTCCATATTTCCATATTTCCCTTCTTATGTGCCCCTTCTCTCTCTCTCTCTTTCTCTCTCTCACTCTCCTTCCCCTTTCCTATTTAGTGAAGCACCTGCATTATTTGTATGTGACCGTTGGCCCTTTTATATTTCACAGAATAGCAGAAAGAAAAAACAATGACAATTTTGAAAAATGTACTACTTAAGTACACTCCATTTTTTAAAGTTGCTTTTTTCTCTGACCTATGTAAAATGTAAAGGTCTAAGCAGTATTATAGTCACACTCCCATTTAACTGTCACTCAAGCAATCAGAACCTTCAAACAACTGGCAGAAGTTGCAACTGCATGTACAATCTGGGGAATCCTACACTGACCAGAAGACCTGCACTCCAAAGCTGGCTGCCTAAGTCTTCAGACACATGGGGAAAGATGCTGAGGTTGCCTGGCAGTACTTCACATATGCTAATTGCAGCCATCAATGATTGTGGAAAGAGGGGACTCTGTGGCTAAGATTGGCTGGTCATAGCATATAATCAGTTTGAGTGCATCTGGGGAAAATGATGCAGGCTTGTATAAAAAGGGTTGTATTTACCAAGGAAATACTGTACCATATATAAGCTGTTTTAAATGAGCTGAAAAGAATTATTTTTATAATAAACAGTGACACAGTCTGGTGGAGAAATGCAAATGTCAATTTTTCTTCTTTGCCTTAGAAAAGAGGAAAATAGGTCTCATCATAGGATGAAGAAGACAAAGATGAGTAAAAATTGGGGGAGGGAGTGTACAAAATACAAGACACTTAAAGCACTCATCTATAATTTCTCCAGTTCTTCTGAATCATTCCGCTATCTATTCCTGAACCTATACAAACTGTGGTTTGAACTGGGATGGAAAAGTACTGCCCCAGCCTGTAGTTTAGAGGTCTCAGACTATATCTAGTTCAACTCATTTCACTCATGTATTCATTTATGCCTTCCTTCTTTCATTTATTCATCAAACATGTTTGAGGGCTCACTGCATTCGAGGTGATAGTAATATAAATATAAGTAAGATATAGTCCATGCTCTGAAAGAGTTCAAGGCCTATTGGGATAGTACATTAGCAGACAGAGTGGAAAGTGGAGAGGCTAAGTTGTGTCCAACACGTAGTGGGAGCTCAAAGGGGAGGATGATCTCTTTTGCCAAAGTAAGTTAAAAAAAAAAAAAAAATCATAATAAGCCGGGCGCGGTGGCTCAAGCCTGTAATCCCAGCACTTTGGGAGGCCGAGACGGGCAGATCACAAGGTCAAGAGATCGAGACCATCCTGGCTAACACGGTGAAACCCCGTCTCTACTAAAAATTACAAAAAACTAGCCGGGTGAGGTGGCAGGCGCCTGTAGTCCCAGCTACTCGGGAGGCTGAGGCAGGAGAATGGCGTAAACCCGGGAGGCGGAGCTTGCAGTGAGCTGAGATCCGGCCACTGCACTCCAGCCAGGGCGACAGAGCGAGACTCTGTATCAAAAAAAAAAAAAAAAAAAAAAAAAAAAAAATTCATAATAGGGCCGGGCGCAGTGACTCACGCCTGTAATCCCAGCACTTTGGGAGGCTAGGGCAGGTGGATCACTTGAGGTTAGGAGTTCGAGAACAGCCTGGCCAACATGGTGAATCCCCCATCTCTACTAAAAATACAAAGATCAGCCGGGTGTGGTGGCACACACCTGTAGTCCCAGCTACTCGGAAGGCTGATGTAGGAGAATCACTTGAACCCAGAGGCAGAGGTTGCAGTGAGCCGAGATTGTGCCACTGCATTCCAGCCTGGGTCACAAAGTGAGACCATGTCTCAAAAAAAAAAAAAAAAAAATCATAATAATTCACAGACCAGGTAACACCATTACTGATGAAGAAAATGAGGCCTGCAGAGGGAAAGTGAGCTGCCTAAGGTCTGGGTGGGAAGCAGAATTGGATACCACCTTGCCATTGCTATCAAGGCCTTTGGTGTCACACCTCAGTACAGTAATAACAGGCCAGTCTTGCCCCCATAAATAGCAAAGGAAACCTGAACCATTTACTTAAAAAATTCCACAGAAACAAAATTACATTCTCCTATGGGACATGGGAGGTTAGAGAGAATGATTAGAAAGATTTAGTGTTCCCTCCCATTCCCTCCTCCTCAGGCTTATTCTGCTCAGCCAGAACCACCCAAGACAGCCTGCACTTTGGGTCCTCATGAGCCTTTTTCCTAGTGGGTTGTCACCAGGGCTGATGGTTTGTCTGCAAGAGTGACGTCCTGGGGTTGGTAAAGGGCTGTATTTCTAATCATCTGTAACTAAGAGGTTAGATCAGTTAGCACATGTGTTATCCTCATTCAGGAGTGAAGGGAAGTCCACGCTGCTGGGGCAGCCTCGCCCCAGTGAGCAGTTTTATTACATAAAGAAAGAAGAATCTCCCCTTCTCCCCCATTAATCTGAATCTCATTTTCTAATGAGTCCACCTTCTGGAAATGTTACTGGAGTTACTTACATGATCAACTTCAAGGGACTTCTTTATTAAGTCATAATCAGAGGGTTTTATTTGATAAGATTTGAACATGAAGAAAAACAGCAACAACAGACCAAGTCTGGCAATCTGTCTTTATTATTATTTGTTAACAGTAAAGACAAGGGTAAGGAATTATGATCTCACCTCTTTCCTTGATCATTTTAAGCATATTTGTGATAGAGGCCTATAACCCTTTTTGAGTTAAGATGTGTATATCAGAGGGAGTAAGATGATGGATGAGTTATCTAAGAATATGCAATAAATTGGCAATGCTAGAGGCAATGATACTGACTCTCAAGCTAGGATTTAACTTCTTTTGGGTCACATTACAATCAGAAAGTAAATGTGTGCTATGTGTAAAATATGCAAAGGAATATTGTACCACAAAATTTTTACATGCTGTCATTTAAATGGGAATGTTAGCTACACAAAATGAAAGATTATAATAATGTTAATAGATTTTTTTCTTCTTAGGCTTTATTCATTTATTTGGAAAACATATAGGGTTACACTGTTCTAAAACTTATAAAAGTTCTAAATTCACTCATCTTCATAACTACCTTTGAGGTAGATACCATTATTATCCCCAATGTACATACAGATGTTAAACTGGCTTATTTTAAATTTTAATTTGTTAATAAAGGGAAGAAGCAGTTACACATTTACCTCCCATTATTATTTAAATCGAGTAGACCCATTTTTTTCTTCAAAAGAAAATGATTAAGGCAAATTGCCAATTTCCATTTTTTCAGAGAAATCAATATTTATGGTATGCCCGTTATCCTGCCTTATCCTCAACCTCACCCTTCCCTTCATCAATGAAAATGTACTGTTATTGGCTTTTGGAAGAACACAGTAACTACTGTATAATTACACACTATCTCTCAGGAGCGAAGCAGACTTGGGGTCTGAATGTTATTTACAGCCCCATGTTTTCCTTCCCAAGACTTCTGCTGTCTTCTAGCTAATTTTAGCTGTGTGAAGGAGGAAGACTGATGGATCCAATTGCCAAAGCAGACAGAGTGTGGACATGCAGTGCCAGGTTCATGCCGTAACTGGTGATCACACCTCAGTAGAACCTTGCAACAGTTCTTGTAATCCCAGCTGGGCCTCCCCTGAGCAGAGACAGCAATTATGTGTAGTGGCTTTCAGATGTAAACAAATGTTCATGGGGAACTGACTTATAATCAGCCAAGTCATTTCATTTATGGCTTGCATCAAATTGGAATGAAAGGCTCTGATCAGGGAATTCGAGCATATTCATTTACTATCTCAGCAAGTGTTTTTAGAATGTATGTACATTTCTTTCCCTTTAGAGATATGACTGTTCAGTATATTTAAGGCTTTGAAAGCACTTTAGAAATAGAGTGTATCTTAAAACTAACTCTATATCTCCTTGTGTACTTAGCTCCAGTATACCAAGTACATTTGGCCATTTTCCATTACTGTTATTTATTATGACTCAGTGTCATATGCCTGGGAAGGGATAACATAGAAAATTATGTTTTTACGGGAACATTGGTGTTGCCATGTTGTTTCTCTGTTTCTCAGTCTCTGTCTCTGTTTCTCTCTCACACTTGTACTAACTGCTTCAGCAAATGCTTTAAAATGATGATAGTTGAGAGAATTGTTTAAAAAATACAAAAACCATACTAAAACTTTATATAGAATGAGTTAAAAACCAGAATGTCTATTTCTTTCAGCCATTGGTTAGGTATGAAACAAAAACTGTTAAAATGCATGGGCAGATGTGGAAAATGTGAGTACATAAGACCAAATGATTCCGGACCTCTATGGCCTGCCATATACATTTCTTTCTCGTGGTTCTTGGAATCAGTCCTGCCTTGCTATTTTCTTGAATACAATATGCTGCCTCTCTGCTCAGATCTCCTACCCTTGCTTCTGCAGTGCCCATGACTATGCTCCAGCCATTTAGCAAGCACTCAAAACTTTAAGACCACTCAGTGTTTGAACTCAATACACAGAGGAAATGCTAGGTACTTTGGAAGGTGAAAATAAACAAGTGAACTCCTCAAAAAGAGGTGTATGAACTAGTTTGAAAAACAAGATAATGTGCAGGAAGAATTCAAATCATTAGGCAAGCAGTCTGAAACTGGATATGAAGCAGGGAATCAAAGTAGGCTTGGACTGGGTAAGTTTCCTGGGGGATATGGGACTTCAAGGAGTCCTTGAAGAGAAGTCAAACTTGAGGTTTATGGAGGAGGTAGGAATTGTGCTAGTATTGAAGCATTTGGACCTGGGCTCAAGTCCTGCCTACTTCTCATAATGGCTGTATAACATTGGGAATATTATTTTATTTACCACACACTTATATAACTGTTATATATATATATATATATATATATATATATAAAACAGTGCTTACAAAGCACTGTTCTAAGTGCTTTGTAAATAGTAACTCACTTAAACTTTATAATAATTCTATGAAGCAGGTACTATTATTATCCTCATTTTCCTCTGAGAGGAAACTAAGGAACAGAGTGGTTAACTAACTTGCCCAGGGTCACACAGCTAATAAGTGACAGAGCAGGAGCCAAACCCAGGCAGCTAAGTCTACACTAAGCTACTATACTATGCTGCAAATTTCACAGCTTTTCTATTAGTTTTCCATTTATTGAACAAATAGAGGCAAGAATTCATTTGGGTCCTGTTGTGAAGAATATATGTGATAAGGTCAGTGAAAGTGCCTGGTACAAAGAAGGCACTGGATAAAAAAGCTGTTTTCTCTCTCTCTCTCTCTTTTTTTTCATTTCCTTTCTCTTGAAAACTCAGCTTTCTCCTGGTTCTTAGAATCAATCCTGCCTTGCTATTTTCTTGAGTACTGTATGCTGCCTCTCTGCTCAGATCTCCTATCCTTGATTCTGCAGTGCCCATGACTATGCTCCAGCCACTTTGTATTTTTTTTCCTTTTATTTTGTTAACTGACTTATAACAATTGTAACTATTTCTGGGGTACATAGTGATGTTTCAATACACATATTGTACAGGATCGGATCAGGGTAATTAGCATATTTATCATCTTGAACATTTATCATTTATTTGTGTTGGGGACATTCAGTATCCTCCTTCTAGTTATTTGTGAGTGATTTCTTAGTATGTGTTAAGTTCCCAGCCACAGGTGCCTACCTCACCCTATGTAGCAGGCTAATCTCTAAATTATAGCCCCTTCTAGTCAGTAGTTACTGAGCCGGACCTAGCTGTGTTCCACACAGGACATCCCTGTCCTGTCTTGGGGAGGGATGGGGAGGCATCTGTCTTCTGTAGGCACTTATTCACTCAATAGGTACTTAATACACATCTGTTTATTGTGTGTCTGGCCCTGTGCTAGGTGGTGTATGATACACATGAAAATAGGGAAATGAAAAACAATACAGGACAAAGGGAGTAGGGAAGACAGTAGGGCTGAGGAAGCTCTATGCTCCATCCAGGAGACCGTGCAGCTCCTGGCTTTGCCCAGCTTTAGTCCTCAGAAGCCCTTAGGCTGCCTCCCCATGCTCTTTCCCTCTTCTTTCCCTCCCAGCATCATTTAGCCATCCTTCATCTGCTGGCTTCAGGGTCCAACTCCCAGAAGCTAAGTAATCTGATAAAAGTAATCTCTGCTAAAGTGTTCATCCAGCTAACAGGTTGATGTGTTATTCTTCCCGGGTAATTTGTTCATTTTGAGAGGGGTTTTTTGAAGACATTAAGGCATGATGGCAGGAAATTTTAGGTCTCATTGCAGCCTGAAGAGGAAGAGAGTGCCCCCTCATGACCCAGGCTTTCAGGATTAGCCTCAGTCTGGTTTCTATGGCCGTTTGCAAAATCTTCCTGGTGCCAAAGGCACTTCACTGTCTTATGAACTTTATTATGCCTCAACCAAGTTTTTGGATCAAAGAGAAAATGCATGATCCTCCTGTTTTTTTTTTTTGTTTTGTTTTTTTGTTTTGTTTTTTTGTTTTTTTTTTTTTTTGGAATGCGTTTTCTTGGACCCATGAAGAAAATTCTCCTGATCGCAAGAGAAGCTGAGGAATGGGCTATTTGTACCTGGATAAAAATAGGCAGTACTCATGATCTGGTAGGCAGCATTCTAAGTGCTTAACATATGCAATCTCATTTAATTCCGACCGCAAACCCCATGAAGTAAATACTATCATTATCTCACTTTTTGAACAAAGAACTGAGGCACAGAGAGGGGAAGTAAGTTGTTCAAGGTCACACCGCTACCAAGTGAACACATGAAGTGTGGCTCCAGGATCTACGCCCTTAATCACTATCCTATCTCTATCAGTATCTCAGGTTCAAGTCTCCTTTTCCTTCATAGAATTAGCAGATATATCAGACACAACAATTGGCTCATAGAGAGTCATCATTAAGGCACACACTCTAATCCCATAGCCGGGATATTGCAGCCGTGCCCCGTGTTTGGCAGAGCAGAAACAGGCCACTGACCTGGCACTCTGACCTTGCTCATAGGAGCTTAAGCTACTCTGAGGTTGATATCACCCTCTTCCCTTCTATGCTGCACAAGGTTGACAAGGGACTGCCTCTCAAGCCCTCCTTCTCCCACTCCATTCTATCCCAAAAAAGGAAGGAATGCTCAGCCCTGGGGATTGCTCTGTAGGTTTGACAAAGAACAGCTGAAGTGTGACTAATCCTATTTTCTAAAAGTAAAAGGATGATTCTCCAAACTAACCCTCCAGTATGACTAGAGGTAAGCCAATCTCTTCTCAAGCTAACGTGCACGCTATGCCTCCAAATCTGCAATACCTTCCACATTCTCTCACTAATGGAGCACTTACTGTGTGTCAGGTACTGTGTTAAATGCTTTCAAAACCTTACCATATATTAATCCTACAATATATACTTCAAAAAGACACTAGTATTATCTTCATTTTATTTGTGAGGAAGCTGAGAGAGAATAACTTGCCCAAGGTCACTGTACTACCAATAGCTATTTTTTAGCTTCTTGACCATTCTCTGCATTTGTGCATTGCCATTCAGTTTCATCTCAGGTTCCATGATTAAAGGCACCCATTCATACTGATACTTCGTTCACAGTATCTTGAATGCCAAATACGAGATCATAATTATTGCATCAACATGTCTCATGAGAGTTAAAAGCATGTTTTAGCATAAATAAGAGGTAGATAGTTGAAAACACAAAAATTGGCATAGCAGGGTTTCCTGTACATACACATGTAAATCTTTCATGTTTATGTTCACTGTTCTTCCTGTGATGATAAATCTAATGGAATTATGATATGTAGTATTTTCCACTTGACATAGTTTAGGGCCTTGAAGAAGCTTTTGATTTGGCCTTGCCCATGCATAAACAATTAAAAGACAATTCAATTTGAGTGCCCTTTATAACAGAATTTAAAAATAATGAATTCAGCTCACTTTAAAAATGAACAAAAGCAATGTTTTATTCAACAGATAAAACAAATAAAATACATTCCTGTTCCATATTTTAACCATTCCAAGAACAGAGGCAGAAAAAAAAGCTAAGAAGGATAAAAGGGGGAAAAAAAAGGGGTGATAGCAGAAAAAAAGAAATATAGTTGGAATAGGGAGAAATGAAGAAAGAGACAAAGTGCCAGAAAAAATATTCATAGGAGGTAAAATAACAGATGTTGAGAGATGCAGAGAAACAGAAAAAGAAATGGCACAAGGTGACATAAATAGAAGTAGTTCATTTGAAATAGAGGTCTGATTCTCCCATTGAATTATTTATTTCTCCAATTCAGTAATGTTTTGTTAGACAGAATGCCAAAATAATAAAATAAATAAAACAATATCCCCATTTTATTTTTTTTAAAAGCAAATGAATATGACTGGATGCAATCAAAGTGAAAAATATAATTTTGCATTTTAATCTTTTATTAATATTATTTTATGCAATTTTCTTGGTTTTTATTACAGAATGAGTATATAGTAAATAGTTTAAGCATTCCACTATTTTTTAATATTTAAGTTATTTTAAGGATTATTTTTGTATTCAAACTAAGGTTGCTTTTTTTCTTCATTTGAATTATTGGTTTAGGATAACTTGCAGGATTAGAATCCCTGGGTCCAAGACTATGAACATTTTTATAATTCTTGACTCTTTTTGCAATGCTATTAGCAACTTGAATGAGTCTTTTCTTCCAGAGTCTGTATAGTATTGGGTTTTGTAAACTGTTAGTTTGGGCAGTTGAATTAGTATCAAATGGTGCCTCCTGCTTTGAACTATATATATTTCTTTTAGTGTGATGATGTTCTTTGACCATTTGTCCCTTGGGATCTTGGGGACCTTCTAGATTTGTAGTACTTCTGAACACACTTTGGATGATATTAATTTATCTCTGACATTCCTATCATTTCCACCATTTAATCTCAGTTTTGATCCTGATTTTACATTGTTGTATTATGCTGTACTCTCTGACCAGTCTTTGTAATGTTTTCTATTACTTCAAAACTTTAAAAAATCCCCATAGTTGATTTAAATAGTCTAGTCTCATGGTTAGTCTGTTCCTTCTAGTTTTTAAACTTTTCTTTAAATATTTAAGTTTTTAGCTTATGTAGAAAGAATTGTTATATATGGTAAGAGATAAAAGCTTATGTTAATTCCTCTCCATATCCATGACCAGTTACCCCACGTGAATTTATTAAATAATGAGTGTTTTCCCCATTGTTTAATTATGCTTTGTACATCAAACATTTAATTCTTACACTTACTAGGGCTTTTCCTTGGTCTCGAGGTCCCATTTACTGATTTTTTGATTTGCATCAGAATTCTGCTATTTTAACTAGTGTTAGCTTATAATACATTCTAGTATTTGGGAATTGTTTTAGACTTTTGCTTTTCTAGGACAGTCATATACAATTGTTAATGTATCATTTTTGAGATAATGGATATCTTCATTTGAATTGTCTACATTTATAAATCGACCTGTGAAGAAGTGTCATCTTCCTACTGTTGATCATTACATTCAGAAACACAGTATGACTTTACATTTATTCAAATTTTTCTTTATTTCTGCCATTAAGGTTTTATATTATTTCTTTTTCTCACAACTCTTCTGTATATTGACTTACTTCCAAATATTTTAATGATTTTGCTTTTTATTTTATTTATTTAGAGACAAGGTCTTGCTCTGTTGCTCAGGCTGAAGTGCAGTGTTGCACTCATGGCTCAATGCAGCCTCAAGAACTCTAATAATGGCTAATCTCTTTCAGTTAATTCTGAGGATTTTCTAGGTATACAGCAACATTGTCTAAACATTTTCTATCTTTGATTTTTAGGGTATTGAAAATACTCTGTATGATATTATAATGGTAGATAATGTCATTATACGTTTGTCCAAACTCATAGAATTTTTAACACCAACAGTGAATTCTAATGTAAACTGTTGGTTGAATGATAATTATGTGTCAGTGTAGGCTCATCAATTGGATGTTAGTAATTGGAGAGGTTGTGCATGTGTTGGGGCCAGGCTATATGAGAAATCTCTTCACCTTTCAATTGGACTGTGGACCTAAAACTGATTTTTAAAAATAGTCTTGATTTAAAAATTCTCCAGTTTCTTCCTTTACAATATTTACTTCTATTTTTATATCTTATTGCCAAATCAAAGATTCCTCAGAAACACTAGACTTATAAATGATTAAAACACTTATTTTAGTCCAGCTTTTTGGAAAATAATGTTTTATCAATAGGTAGGTGGTTAGTTCTTTGTTTTTCGAGTATATATTTTTTATTATGTCAGAGACATAGTTCATTATTCCTGATGTTAACTATAAACAGGAGTTAGATTTTATTAAATGCCTTTTTTGGCATTTACTGAGATAATCATATATTTTTCAATATATTGATAGTTGTTGAAATTATCTTTACATTTCTGGGATAAACAATACTTGATCAAGACAAAGTTATTTTAATACATGTCTCTATTGTATTTGTAGAATTTTTGTTAAAATGCCCACATCAATGAGAGGCAGTGTGGCATACTATATGGAGCAAGTGTTTGAGTTTAAATCCAATTGGACCTCATAGCAGCTTTATGCAGTACTGTGCAGTAGTTAAAACATGAGCCCTGTCATCAGAGAAAAATAGTGCAGAATCCTACTTCTGCTACCTAATAACTTTTTTACTTTGGGCAAGCCTCAGTTTTCCTGTTTTTATGGGGACATAAAAATAATTACCTTATAAGGATTGTTATGAGAATTAAATGAGTTAATTTGTGAAAAATACTTAGTATAGTGCCTAGAGTAGTTCTACATTAAATGATTACTGTTAGAATTACCGTATTCCTAAGTGAGACTAGGGCTTGCTTTTCTTTTTTATATCATGCTTCCATTTTTGAATTATTCTTACCTTTTTGTATCATTTTATCTGTATCATTCTTAGCACATTTCCCTCTGAGGGCAATTTTAAGAAATACACTATACTTTTCAATAATCAAAGATAATTTGTATAATATGTTCTTAAAAGGCTTGGAAGAGAATTCACCTTGTAAATCCATCAGGCCCAGGTGCGCTTTGAAGGATTTTTAAAAATATATTTGTCCTGTTTTCTTCTGTATATATTAGAATATGTCCAAATAATTCTGACAATTTTGTCCATGTGAAAAATAAACACTGAGTTTCAGAAATTTTCTTTGCAACCTGAGAATTGTTGATCAATTTGTTATCTATGCTTGCAATTGTTTCTGCACTCAACTAGTTACTAAACTGCCTTATAGTTTCTTCTGTAAGAATACAGTCTATAACATTTTACAGAGGGGTTACCTTGGAAGCCAACATTTACTTGATTGTTTAAACCTTTATCCCATTTATTTAGTAGGAACCTTTGTGTTGAACCCCAAAGTCCAAATTACCAACTCTGAATGAAAAAGACTCTTCAAGAATGAATGAATAATCAGTGTCTTTAGCTCCTGGACCACCCTTAAATGGCCAGAGGCTTCTCTATGGAATTACCACAAATACTGCTGTGGGCTGGAGCCTGTGGAGCCATCGCTAGAATACAGCAGTAGCAAATAATACTATTGTTGATAGGCCAGTGAGAATAATTACACAAGTTCAAAACAGAAAAGAGATGTTTGACCTTTTGTCCATAGCACGGCCTTGCCCATATGTCCAATAGTACACGTTGACTGTCTGTTTCAAAGAATGATGCATGAGCTATGTGGCTTAGCAGAGGAGTAAAAGGATAATTCTGATAGAATATGTTGAAAGTTCAAAAACTTCTCAAGACTCTGGTTCACTGATATACGCATGAGTTTAACTTTTCACCTATCCGATATCTTTAAAAACACAGCAACATTTGTTTGGTGGTGGAGTACAATAATCCTTTTATTAAACCATTACATAACTTTTACAATTCTTTCCTGCATCAAAGTTAATTATATTTATTGGAAGAACATGCTACTTGAGAGGTTACTACATCCTTACCCAGAATCCTAGCCTTAACATTTATGTAAGTGTCCATCTCAAGCGTTAAGACCTAGTTAGAGCAGAGAAAGCACGTCCCCTAGGTTTGTTGAAACATTTGCTTACACACCTGCATTTGACTGGCTAGGAGAGAAGGACGGGACTACTTCTTTCTTCTTCTTCTTTTTCTTCTTTTTCTTCCTTCTTCCTTCTTCTTCTTCAGCCAGGGACTTAATTTTTCAATCCGAGTTGCAAGACACTGACTTTTGAAGATCCATCAGGATAGCCGTTCTCAGATGATCTCAAAACGCAATGGGGGAACAGGGATATGTATTCCGAGCCTACAATGCACATACATTATTGTAAGAATTCATCTTGCGTATCAGTCACTACACAACCCTATTTTTCTTGGGTCATGCCACCAATTATGCCTAAAGAGGAGAACAGAAGAGAAAATGTTGGCTAGCTCTAACCACTCTACGAAAATGGAAAAGTAATTCCAAGGTGAGTCCCCCCCAGAGAGCAAATGGGCCTTTTTAAAATGCTGAGGGGAGGGACTAGCAATTTCTTAGGGCCTTTGACAACATTCCCCAGTGGCCTAGTGGCATGGAAATTTGCCTAGCTTCATTTGTGGAGGTCACGCCACCCTGGATAAAAGAAAGGCAGTTTACCAGGCTAAAATTTGTTTATAAGGTTTCTTTCCCCTCCAGTATGGGAAAGAAAACAATAAAGTATCATCTGCAATTTTCACTGGCCAGAAATTAAAAGCAACAGACAATGTTGAAGCTATAGTATCCCAAGAAATAGCAAATTGACCTATTTATGCCTTAAATTTAAGATAAAACAATTATTTCAGCAATTCAGTAAGATTGAGCCAGTTTTTGTGTTATTAGCAAAACCCCGAATGTCCCACAGGAGATGTGGCTTGCAATGGTGGACAGAGGTAAGAGAACGGGTGTTGACCCAAGTTATGTTTAATATAAAGACTCCTTTGTTGACTCGCTGTGATAACAGTTCCTCATTTGTTAGATCATTGGGTATAAAGTTATGTAATTCAGCCATGCCCTTCTCTCTAGCTGAGTGTGGTAGCCAACACTGCCTACTTTTTGCTGTGGTAGATCTTGGACGGCCAAAGTCACTTCCTGTATGTCAGACACATTTGACTTTTACAAGTTCAGGCAATTCGGCAAATTTGAAGGAAGGTGGGAAGAGGTGGTTAGGAATTAGAGTCTTTCCCCCCTTTTCTCAAATAACTGGAAACTCCTACTCTCTTGACTCATGCTAGGTTTCTACCCAGAATAACAAAGTATCGGACACCATCCCTGCGCATTGTCCCAATGACTTTCACAATACTTGCCAAACACCATCGGGTATTTTCTCAATTATTTGAAGGGTAGTTTGTACCCAGTCTTCTCCTCCCAACCATTACCACCCTACTCTATTATCTTGCACTTAACAAACAGATTGATTTCTTGCCTAAAATTAGCTGGAGAATTCTATTTGGATCAGTCCATCAGAATTAAAAAGTATAATTAGCCTGAGAATTCACTCCACTTTTCAACCTAACTGCTGCTTAAATATCTCCTGCAATGTTTTGCACTTTGTGCAGAGCATGTAGAACTCTGTCTCTGGGTGAAGCAGTTGATTACAGGAAAGCAGCCATGAATTGCTATGAGCTTGTCACTGACGATCCTGCATATGTGTGCGTTATCAACTACAATTGTCTTCGTAAAATTAAATAAAAGCACGCATTTATTATTGTGGGGCTCCAATTACGGGACAGCTGGTGCTCCTATTACACTTGCATTAAATCGAAACTTGTAATTTCCCTGTGCAGATGCACACTTTTTAATCAAGATATAAAACTGCATTTGCTTTGTCCATTTTCCAAAGTATCTGGAACCTTACCTCAGGTTTCCTCTTATCCTGCAAACTCCGTGGAAGAAGGGGAACAGATTGCACTGATCAGCATTTCCCTGCCTGAAATTCTTAGAGGGAAATAAAGGATTGGGGCATTTATGAAAGATAAAACCCCCAATAAGGCAGCTGGTGAGTATGAATGTATTTATTTAGCCTGTAGTGAGTGGACATATTTATCGACTAAGATCAATTTTGAAAGGACCCATTTCGCCTCTCACCTGTCTGGGAAGTGTCTATGAGCGTCCCGCTGTGAACCACCCTGCCTTTCTCACTGGTACTTCAGTTCCTGAAGCGCCAGAAACTTTGCACCCCCACCCCACCCCCGCCTCTGGGGATATGTGCCTGCTCCGTTTGTTTTCGCTTTTGTAAAATCTGAGCGTTATGATTTGTCCCCCTTTCCCTTCCTAATGAAATGACAAAGGGTCTGTGCAGCGGGGGCTGGGCCGCTGGGTTTGGGGGCGAGGCGCCACACCCCCTGAGAATAAAGCCCGCGCTGCGCTCTCGGAGAACCAGGCACGAGTGAGCGAACCACACAAAGAATATATTTCGCGACGAAACAGCGCCCTACAGGAAGAAAGTGCCCGCACTCCGAGCGTGAGCCGGAGCGCGACTTTTTGGCGCTCTTTGGGAGCAGCGAGAGGGAGGCGGAGGCCAGAGAGTCCGGGGTCGGCGCGGGAGCCGGGGCGGCCCGTGGCCAAATTCCCGTCTGTCCCACAGCGGCGCGCGGAGCCAGGTGAGGTTGGCGGCAGCACTGGTGACGCGGGGTGCGCCGCGCTACCTGGCCGGGCGGGGCGGGGCCCGGTGGCCGCGTGCGCCGCTTCCGAGTCTGGCGCTCCGGATGCCCGCGCGCGGCTCCGCTGGCCAGCGGAGTTTCGCGGGAGTTTCCGTTTTGGCGCCTAAAGCCCCTCGCCGGCGCCGTTTCCCTCCGCGTGCCGCGTGTGTCCGGAGCTGGACGCACGGAGCCGCGGCCCTGGCCCGGGCTGCCCGGGATCGGCGGGGCTGCGCAAGGGGACGTCTGGCGTCCGGCGAAGGGCACTGGCCCGGGAGGAGGGCACGCCTTTGGCAAAGGCCGGGCGGGGTTGGGACCAGGTTGCTATGGTGGCTGCGAGCCCGGGCGGGAGCCCCACGCCCGGCCTCCGCGAGGGAGCTGGGGCGCTCCGAGGTGTGCTCCGAGTGGACTGAACCAAGAGCCTGGGAGGAGTGGGGAGGGCCGGTCCGTGGCCTCGTCCCCTCCCCCAACAGCCCTCCGGCCGGCCCCGGGAAGGGACCCCGAGGAGCCCAGAAAAGAAAGTATTCTGGCCCCTGCAATCGAAAGGAGTCTTGCAGAAAGCACCAAGGGGTCAAGGGGGCAGAAGGGAGAGGGGAATCCGTCGCCTCCTCCGAGAGTCCGCGTGCGCCTGTCTGTAGACTTGACACTTTATACCCCAGAGCGGCCGACTTGGAGCCGGGTTGCGAGTCCCAGCCCTTAAGTTCTGGAGGTGGGGCGGGCTTTAATTTGCTTATATCTAATGATTTCAGGAACCTCGCTTTAAAATGGCGGCATTCAATATGCACCCCTGCTAAAGGCTCTCCCGGCACCGGGGCCACCTCGCGCAGCGCTGCTTTTGCTTCTGCCTCTAACAGATGGCATGTGCCGCTGTCGCTGCCGCTGCCCCTGCTGCTGCCGCTGAAAGCAGGGCCCCTTAGCCTCTGGGTTTGCGCTAGCAGCGTAAGGTAAGGCTGGAGATGAACTGGGATTTGTAAGCGAGGCTGCCTTCCTAGGACTCCGAGGAAATAATGCCGTTTACACTTCATTTTACAAAATAGCAAATAGAAGGAAAAGTCATCCTGCAACTTTGTTGCGATTTTAGAGCTTTGACCATTTTCCTCCTCCTTTCCTCCTCCTGTTTCTTCTTTTTCTTCCTCCTCCTCTTCTCTTCCTCCCCTTCCTTCCTTCTTTTTTTTCTGCTTTCTTCTATCTTTTTAATTTAAAGGAACTTCTTTCATGGCATATCATCAGCAAATGCTTTTTAACAACTAATTTCCCCATTTTCACGCGATATCGTGAGCAGTGCCACAGCTTCCTTGCAGAACCTTGTCTCTTCCTGCCCTGAGTCAACATATTTGGGCAGCTCGCTTTTACTACTGGGGTTTGAAGGACATGAGAGTAGATTTTAGGAGACTATTAAAAAGGGAACTTTAGTTTTTAACACTCACACAATAAGCTTTTATGGTAAGAAAACGAAATTAAACCCAGACAAGTAATGAAAGTTGACATTTAAGTGATTCATTGTTGTAGTTTCGTAATTAGGGTAATAGACCTACTGTGTGTTTTTCTGAGCACTCTTAGATAGCTGGCTAGCTAGCTAGATGACAGATAAAACAGAAAAATGAATTGTGGCTCTAATTCAAGTAATATGTTTTAAAAGTTATTTTTTCCTAGATGTTCTTACATCGTTGGTAAATTGAGCTGGGATCCCCACAGCCTCTCCGTCTTCGTGGGTAGACTTCATGGGAAAGAATCAATTAAAACAAAACTTGCAAGATTTAATTTTGAAATGATTGGTACATTTTTATTAAGCGGACTCCCTGCTTTAGTGAATAAACGTTTGGGTGATTACTGATATAATGTTTGGGAAACATTGTTGGTATGTGGGAATGACTAAACATCCATGCTTGATACAATTGATCTGAATTTTGTTTTGTTTTGTTTCCCCCTCCAATGAAAGGTAAATAGACAATGAGGCTTCTCAGGCACCTTGGATTTTTCCTGATTATATTCTGATTTTCTCCTTGGCCCATGAAAATCTAGTCCTGAATAACTACTTTTTAAAGTAATTTTTAACTTCTTTCTAATGTGCGATACTTTTGGGGAATGCTTTCATATTTACCAACACTTCTTCAAATATAACCTAAAATGGGCTTCTGCCCACAGCTTAGCTGATAATATTCTATCTCTGTTCACTTCTTACTTCTCCCAAAGTAGAAGAAACTACTTGGTTGGCAGACACTCGGCTACTAAATTTAGCAAGTGTGTGGAAAGGGAGAAAAATATTGTTTTGCACTTATTAAAGCATGGTGCAGTTTTCTGCCCAGGTGCTGTAGTCTACGTAGAAACAGTCAAACTGTTTACAATGGAATTTACTGTACAACAAATTTTCAGCAATTTTTCATAGTATTCTTGAGAGAAGTATGTGGGCAATTCATTGCTTCATGTCTAGAATGAGAGTTCCTGCAGGTACAGCAATAAACACTTGCATTTTGGTAAAGGGAGGATGAGAAAAAGCAACTTCTCCCATTTTTAGTGGTTATGGACTTAGATCCCAGTTCAGTACTGTTTGCTTCCGGATGCGCTGCCTTGCTGCTAAAAGACTTCGGACCAAATGCATCCTTAAAAAAAAAAAAAAAAAAAAAAAAAAAAAAAAAAAAAAAAAGTAAAAATACTAAACCTTGAGGCTAGAATAGATAAGCTAAACTGGTGTCAGAGAAATTAGGAGGAAATTTTGCCAGTTAACACTCTGCTGCCTCATACAGTGATGAGATTGGAGACTTTATATGAAACCATAAGTGAAAGAGTTTGTTTAAAAAAATGTTTTGAGAGATAATTGATATAGTGCTGGGCTAGAGGTGGTGACTGCATGTTTTGCTCTACTTCTAAGAGCTACTTCATTTCTCTAATTTCCTTTGCTACTTTAAGCAATTGTAATGACTCCCAGGACTATTATAAAGTACCTTTTTTTCTCAACTGTCCACTTCAGGCATTTCACAACAGCTGCTTTTTATGATTATGAGCTGGTAGCAAAGTACCTTTGGTATTCTCTTGCACCTACCCTCTACCTAAATAATGCTTTGCACAAACTAGGTGCTTAATAAATGTTACATTAAAAAGAAAAATGAATAGCTTATAAACTCACAGTGGAATGGATTTTGGGTACAGCTTTTAATTTAAACGGAAGGCATTTTTGTGCACTTACAAGAACCTAAACATTCAAAGAAGATTAGAATGTACATTCCCCTAGTTGTCTGTATTGTATTTGCTTCTAAAGGGTTCTCTTGCCTCTCATTGTACTTCCAGGCACTTGCATGCTTCATGCTTTTGACCAGTAGGTGTATTATTATCTCTCCAGCTTCACTGTGATACTTCCCAGTAATCACAGCAGCTTGGGAATAAAAAAGGTTTTGTCTTTTGAGTGACTGTATAGTACCACACATGCTGGAACAGTGACAGTCTCTTGACTGTTGTGCAGATGTTGACAGTATAGTTTAGTATAGTTTTGTTCTCCACCCAGCTGCCTTTATGTGTGAGGGAGGAGGGGAGGGAATGGTGTGAGAAGCTCTAAAATGATGAAGATTTCTATTGATAACATTTTACTTTTATTCTGCTTATAGTACAATAAATTCAGGAAGGTGGCAGACTTTTTCTGTTTTCAAATAAATAATGTTGCCTGATAGGCTTACAAACAGATTGGGGCATAGCTGACAGTACATAAGTTATAGTACATTTTTGACAAGTAATTTCATCCTGTAATTAAAGTTAGACAATTGTCACTGCCATGTTAACGCTATCAAGTGTCTGTAAGAGCATGAAGGCTACACTCACCTTTACTTCATCAAGGTTCTTCTATGCTGTTGAGTTTTCTTGTGCCATTGTCTACTAGGCAGAACAGATGGATTATTCCTCATTCAAATGTATGTGATATCAAGAAATGGAAATCAGAAGTTGTGTTTGTGGGATTTTTCTGCCTTTCTCTAGGAGAGATATAGCTCTCACTTCAAATATAGAAAGAAACCCGAGCCTCGGCTAAAATGAGATGGACACTTTTCCTGAAAGAGAAGAAACTGTGTCTGGGAGCAAGTTGTTTAACTGCCAATTAACCAACCAGTAAACAAACATAAATTATGACTGAAAGAAAGCAATTAGATCTTTAATAATGTGAGCTTTTAGGTCTTAAGGATACCAGATGGTTCCATGACATTCTGTTCTTCCTAAATGGTTATCTATTGCCTCAAGATAGCCAAATTACAGTGTTGGAAAGGCAACTTTGAGAATTAGGATAAATAAGGTATCAGTTGTCTTATTGTATATTAATAACATCCACATGACCTGAAAGGGATAACAAAATATTTTTTTCAGATCATTCTAGTAAAAATGCATTATTAACTCATCATTTAGATCTGCTTGGTATTAGATTGAGTGACATTGTTTTTAAAAGATTGCTGGGGAAAACAATACAATCTGAGAAGTAGGACCTTACCATTTTTATTTGAGAAATAACAGGACTTCCAAATTGCCTGGGCACACAAACACGTACGTGAGTGTGCAAATTAGTGGTCAGTTCAAAACAATGTATACAGATGTGCATTGCGTTCTCACTGGAAGATTACAGAAAATACCTATTTTTTTTAAATTTTTTATTATACTTTAAGTTCTAGGGTACATGTGCATAACGTGCAGGTTTGTTACATATGTATATTTGTGCCATGTTGGTGTGCTGCACCCATCAACTCGTCAGCACCCATCAATTCATCATTTATATCATGTATAACTCCCCAATGCAATCCCTCCCCCCTCCCCCCTCCCCATGATAGGCCCCAGTGTGTGATGTTCCCCTTCCCGAGTCCAAGTGATCTCATTGTTCAGTTCCCACCTATGAGTGAGAACATGCGGTGTTTGGTTTTCTGTTCTTGTGATAGTTTGCTAAGAATGATGGTTTCCAGCTGCATCCATGTCCCTACAAAGGACGCAAACTCATCCTTTTTTATGGCTGCATAGTATTCCATGGTGTATATGTGCCACAGAAAATACCTATTTTTACAGCATTCCTTCAATTCTAAGAATGAAAGAAAAAAGGTTCACTGTAAACTATAGTAAATATTTGATATAGTGATGTCTCTCTGAGGCTCAGGAAAAGAGCCAGGGCTCTGAATGTTCAACTCCAGGCAGTTAACTTTCAGAAGAAAAAAAAAAAAAAGATGTTTTGCTCAGAACTCAAGAGGAAGCAAGAATAAAAGGAGGCTTGATTTAAATGTGTGTGTGTGTGTGTGTGTGTGTGTGTGTCCTCCCTTTGTATGTATATGGTGATTTTCTAGAAGCCCAAGCATAGGACTCAATTTGACATGCTTCCTGAAATATTATGTTGACTCTCAAGTTTTACTTGCATCAACATTAAGTTGGCTCATGAGGAAAAGAAATGATTTGTTTTCTGATTTGAGGCAGGAGTTTGTTTTGTGCCCGGTGAGTGAACTTGAAGGGCTTAGAAAGAAAGGGCCTCCCATTGAGAAAAGGCAACCTGGACAGAAATGCAGGAGGTTGGCAGTAGAGACCAGAAGTCATTTGATCTCTTTAAGCCATGGGAGCATCCTGGAGTCTGATAGTTGGCTGGATTTTGTTTTCAATTTAGGATCGTTCAAATTAGCTTAAAATTGTCCACATTGGATTCTTTGAATCCTGAGCTTCTTGGCATTGCCTTCAACTGGTGTGGAAAATTGAGAAAGGTTTCTTCAGGCTTACTCAGGTTTCCTTGAATGTACCAGTAACTATTCATTAAGCAGAGGTTATTGGGTCTCTTTACCTCATATCCCTAATGCCTGGTAAATAGTAGGTTCTCAGTAAAAGTTTGTTAAATAAACGAAAGACTAGATTAATCTTTCTAACTTGTTTTTGCATGTTATGAACATTCTTCCTTATAGCATTATTTCTGTTTTTTATTGACAAAAGAAAAATCAACACCAATAAGCAGACTGAACACTAGATTGAATGACTGTTCTGTTAGAGGCCACAGTAGCAACTCAAGTCCAGGAAGGTGCAAGCAATGCAGGTTTAGGGCTGAGACCTTGAGGACTGGCCTGAAAGCCAGCTGCTACTTTTCTTTCACCTGTAGTTGCATTTAGAATACCTCCCCCACATCCCAGGGATATCAGTCTTCATTACAAAGAAATGTTTACATAGAAACAGTTCTTTAACTGTTTCACCAGATTAAAAATAAGAAAAAAAAAAATAAGAAATACTGTGACTCTGATGCCTCCCGTCATGTATAGTTTAGGAAGTGATGAAGTTACAGACAAAATCCAAAAAGGACACTGGGAGCTGTCTCATTTTCAGTCAGATGTTGATTGCCCATTTAGAGGCTGGATTTGCATAGGTTTTTACTTACCAAGATACAGGTATGAATAGTGCCTCTTTTTATTGTGTCCAGAAAGCAAAGTCCACACAGTAGAAGAGACAAGAGCTGTCATTTCAGATCCACCACAATCATCTTTTGTGCCCAGAGGATAATCAGTCTTTAGGTTCAGCGCTTGCAATTTCTCCTTATGTGGCAGTACAAAATAACCAAACAACAGGTTGTGTTGGAGAGTGGCGTGGGAGGGGTGGTCTATTAGCAAAATGAGAGAGTGAAAGAGCCAGAGAGCTTGCATTTCACCTTTTGTTTTGTAGTACTCAGCTTCTACGCGGGAAAGCAAAACAACACAAAACAAAAGCACGCTGTAGAATATTAACTGGACATATATCTCATGAAATAATTCCTTACTTAATTTACCAATAGGGAAAATGAGATTGTCACAATATATAATATTAAGGTGGTTGCTTTAAGGTTGGATTCATATACTATACACTGGTTTTTCTGAATTCCATTTAAAATATGTAATGACAAATTCAACAAGACCCATGGCACAGAGGTGGGGGATCACATTTAACCTCAGTACCCAAGTGAAGAGTTTGTATTCGTCCTCTGAAAAGTAGGCGCTTGATAATGGCCCAGTTGGGGGTGCTATTTTGTTGAAGGGTACATTGATATTTTTAAAATTGTTTGCTGTCTGTGATCCATGAGGATCCCGAAGAAAGAATGGGGGCATTTCTTTCAGAAGTGATTTTGAGAAAATGTTAAACTCCCAACTCCTTTATGTCAGCATTTTCCCCCAAGTAATTGGACATGAAGAAAAACCTTATTAGCTCACCCAGATACATGAAGTGAAACATAGTACATGTTATAGAGTTACATTTTATATTTAAGGACTTCCAAATAAAATAATTAGGGAGGGACTGGGGTACTATGCCTGTGTAATCTGATATGTTTCATGAATGCCTATAGCAGCAGCCTCAGCTGCAGACAGAGGCTGTGTCAATATGCATTCTGTTGGCTTTCTGAAGTCAGGGTCAAGGCCAGACTCAGATTGGCAGGCTCCCCAAGGGAGGCCCTTTTTTGAGAAAGACCTTGGATTTTGGCGGGACTTTTTTGTGATGTACTTTATGTGTTTACATTTGTTAAATTAACATTGTAATGCAAATGAAAATATAGGGTCAAAATACATAGCCTGAACTGGAGATAGTTTTAAACATCTGCATCTGAGGCAATTTGTGAATTTGAGGCCTTAGGTAAATGGTCATCACGACATTTAGTCATCATGATATCAGAACCAGGGGAGACCAGTATGAGCAGTGAAGGGCTTTATGTCCGCCTCTAAACTTCAGTTCAGGGTATGTCCCACTCACCACGGAAGATGAGTTGAAAATCAGTGTCACCCATCTAAATGAGGAGGAAGGGCTAAAACCTGTGGATTGACCAGAGGGAGGGTCTGGGAGTTCTTTTTACAAATTTATATGTATATTTTAAATTGACAATAATTGTAATATTTATGGAGTAGAGTGTGATATTTCAATACATGCATACAATGTGTAATGATCAAATCAGTATTTAGCATATCCATCACCTCAAACGTTTGTCATTTCTTTGTGTTGGGAACTTTCAAAATCCTCTCTTCTAGCTATTTGAAAACATAAACTAAATTGTTGTTATCGTCACCCCACAGTGCTATAAAACACTACAGTTTATTCCTCCTATGTAGCTATAGTTTTGTGTCCATTAACCAGCCTTTGGATATTCCCCCACCCCCACCCTTCCCAGGCTCTAGTTACCAATGTTTTACTCACTGCTTCTATGAGATCAACTCTTTCAGCTTCCACATATGAGTGAGAACATGCAGTATTTGTATTTCTGTGCCTGGTTTATTTCATGTAACATGATGTCCTCTAGGTTCATCCATGTTTTGGTGGGACTTTTGACTGACTCGCAAGTTGCCCCTCTTCCCCATGTTTAATAACCTGGTTTTGCTGGGGAATTCATGTATATACACTGAGATTCAGTGCAGCAACAATACCAGGGCAGAATGCTTTTGCTTTGTTACCGAAACTCCCCCTCCAAAGCTCTTTTGTGATTGAAAAGCTGATAGGCTAAAAAGATGTGTCCTAAGGTTTGGCATTTCACAGTGCTGAAAAAAAGACGGGACTGCCTCCGTATTTTGTGAAGAGTGTGATCATCATCATCATCACATCATCATAAAAGGATCTAAAATGTGATTTGATTTAGAGATCTCATACATGCACATACTTTGAACTTGCACAAGTAATTTTGTGGGATGATGATGATGATGATGATGATGAGAGAAACCTCTAAGAAGCTAGTTTTCTGGGATATAGTAGTTTCCAGCTCTGTCACTTACTAATCAGGCATATGAAAATTGTGGTTCTGAATATTTATCCTAAATTAACAGGAAACAGGCAACCTAAGATCTGATTTTAAATGCTTTTACAAATATGGGCTTTTATTCCAATATTCATTAAAATGCAGTGGTTCAAGTGACTGAATCTGTAACCTGTGTTAAGTGAATGTTTTTTGGAGAAAAGTTACATTTTTCACTTTCAAGCCTAGATCATATAATAGGCCTCCTTGTTGCCTTGTGTCTATCCCCAAAGAAATCTCTGTAATATTTTTAGCCATCTAAGAAAACAGTTCAGACAGAGGCACTCAGAAACGGTGACAAGCAATGACAGGAAATGCTGGTTGCACTGGGCTCCTTCATAACTTAGTGAGGCCACAGCTGGCTGATTTGCTTTTAACTTCCTGTTTGGGGGCTATTTGAGTCAAAAGTAGCTGTGTTTTCCATATAGAGTTTTTTTTTTCTTTATTCTGTAAGGCCACAATAAATCTGTCACTGGGCTGCATGTTTTGTATATTTTATGAACTGTATCATGTGGTTTGAGTTTAATTTGGAAGGCAGTGCTTTTACAATCAAGGTCCCTCCCCCCCCACACGTGCAGCTTTGTGGTCTGGGATTGCATGGGCCTTCGAAAGTTTATGGCTTTATTTACACAATAGTGATTGCTGAGGAGGGCATTTCCTGCCAGCTAATGACTGGTTGGAAGGACCAACAGTCCAAATCCACGGAGAGAGGACCATTCATTAAATGCCAGGAAGCGACCAGGCTGCTTTTCTCATGAAGTAGTGGGGAGAAAGTGAAACCACATTCTGCCCTTTGAAGAGCCCAGAGCACCATGGGCAGAGCTGGGTATGGATGTGGTGCCTCCTCATCCATATGGAGAATGGAGCTGCTTTTCGTAACAGGGATGAACTACTTATTTCCCATAGGTTGCCAAATTGGGCCTTCGATGGGAGGGCATTTCCTATAGGTAGATGGTCCAATAGAGACTGGCCAAATAAAGTTGAAGGCCCTGAACTTGCCATTAACGTCTGCCAGATAATTCTTAACTCAGAGCTGTTACAGGTACTTGAAAAACCTTTAAGATCACATGATTGAGTTTCCTAATTGGTTGAATAACTGATCATTAGTAAAGTGGACAAAAACTTGGAAAGGAATGGAAAGAACGGTTTGTTTTCAAGGTCAGTTTAGCAGGTTACAGCTATTTTACTTTGATCTCCTAATATAATGAAGGTAAATAATATACATAAAGAGTGCTTTGCCTTTTGTGGAAGTACCATTGAGAGCTGTAATAGTGATCATTTAACCCATGACATTTCCAGGAAACAGTTTTGTCCTCAGTATAATTCTTGCCTGCTATAAAGCAGCTGAGGTGTGAAGAGTTTGGCATTGATTTAGAGCAAAAACAGAATAAGATCGAGGCTGGGTTCACATCCAGGAATCCCTGACTTCCTGGCCTGCCCTTCACTCCCTTAGCTTCCTAAGCCTTCAATTTGCCAAAAAGTTAAATGTTTATAAAAGACAAACATCTGTTCTGAGTTCTTTGGTAGGTACCTCCATATAAAGGAGGCTGTGTGACAGGCCTCCCCCACCCCCACAACTCCTCCGACTCCACGACTTGGCTTGGTCCTTTACCTTGAAATTTAAATTTCTTTCATATCTTCCAAATTTGATGGGGGGATGGCAGGGGTGGGCTGAATCTCTGAAATAGAGGCAATCATTGATGGCCAGACACCTGCATTTCTTCATGGGATTGAGTAATCTGTTACATGCAGAACAAACCAAATATTAAGTTTCATTTTTGAGTCTGGCAAATGTCATTACATGCTTTTTAAATATTTAGTAATCCAGGGATTGCTAGTCATTACCAGTTCACAAAAGTGAAAGGGTTTTCTGAAGTTTAAAATGTTCCACAAATAAACCGTGTAGTCATTACTATTGTTATTAGATGATGCCCAGAGCAGATTTATAAACAAAAAAGTGGCTGATAAATGAAAATATATATATTTCAAAATATGATTTTAATTTTTGAACATTTTTGAGTTTGAATGTTAAGATACACTAAAATTTTGAAAACTCAAATTAAAGACAGTATTCGATTTAGAAACTAGTTTGGACTAAGAACAAATAAAGTTTTTTGTAAGTAGATTGGCCTGAATATTTACACACATTTATAATTAGCAACACAGCTGCATGTATGTATGTATGTATGTATATATTTTTTATTTTTGGAGTTGGAGTCTCACTCTTTCACCCAGGCTAGAGTGCAGTGGTACAATCTCGGCTCACTGCAACCTCTGCCTCCTAGGTTCAAGCGATTCTCCTGCCTCAGCCTCCCAAGTAGCTGGGATTATGGGCGCCCACCACCATACCAGGCTAATTTTTGTATTTTTAGTAGAGATTGGGTTTCACAATGTTGGCCAGGCTGGTCTTGAACTCCTGCCTCAGGTGACCTGCCTGCTTTGGCCTCCCAAAGTGCTGGGATTACAGGCGTGAACCACCATGCCCGGCCTGGACATTATTATTTTGTTTAGCAAAACCTTTTTTTATAGGTAATCTAAAATATATATTTCAAGCTGGTTCAGGTTCAGTTATCACAATCTGAAGTAGTGGTGTCAAAATTAATATAGGTTTACTCTACTGTATTTGGAGCCAACAGCATTACCTTGTGGTATTAGAAAAGCCTATTTATTCTATCATTGTAGTTTTCAAGTGGTAGGCAACAACTCATTAATGCATAATGAAATCCATTTAGTAGGTTGTGACTAGCATTTCTATTAAACAGAATTGCATTAAATAGACAGTAAGAAAATATCAACATGTGTCATGTAGTAAGATTAGATGTTTTGGGGGAGACTTATTTCAAATTCATGCACATATTACTGAGTTAGGATGTAAAGTGTGTTTCTTACTATTTGTTGCTGTCAGAAAGGTTTAAAAGTCAGTATTTTAGTGGATGTTATTTCTGTGTCAGAAATATTTTTCCTCTTTTTTTCTGATGGGAAGATGGTCAAGGGATGCTGAGGGCTTTGGTGATAACATACCTAGTGCTGTTGGTTCAGTACCCTGATAGTTATGTGTCTCTGCTTTTCAAACTGAACAGTAAGATATTGCTATAGATGTGCTATAAGATTTAATGTCCAAGGTATTTTGCAATCCTGAAGGCAGAAACTTTATATATTATGTATTTACTAAGTGGTATTGCTAGAACATTAGGACACTGCAAATAAAACTATCTGGGAACAAAAGCCAAAAAAGGATGTTAAACAACAACAACAACAAAATGACAACTAAAAATCTTGGGACAATTGGGTGTGAGGTGCTTTGAATGGCAAAATAATTATCCAAAAATTTTACATGTTGGAAGAAACTCCAGCTCATTTTACTGAGTTAAATATAAGTTAAAGGGCTCAAAAATTGTTTTTGATTTTCATAAACCAAAAATGGTCACAGCAAGAGAGAATGTATTTGCAAGAACAAAACAAGCTGATTCATAAATAAATATAAATGTTTGTGCTGGAAAAAAACTGCTGGTGTCTATTTTTTCTGCAGTGAACAAAGGCACATTTTAAAATGAATTTTAAAATTGTAGATGAGGCATAAGCTGAAAGTCTGTTAAATATACCTAAAATATTAATGGGAGTGATTACAGAAATAAAGAAGAAAATAGCCACGTAGTCTTCCTATCACTTTTTTTGTACTAATGAGTATTGAGCTTAGTAGTAGGAAAAAGTAAGATGTACTCACATGAACAGATAGGAGATTAACTACTGAATGCAACCCATTAGGAGAATGGAATCATCCTTAGAAGTCTGGCCAATTTGTGCGTATTCCTTAGAATTAAATAATTCTCAGGGGGAGGAAAATATTGCCTTCTGAGGGTACTATTGCATCTCCAGTAGGATCATGAGTTTATCTTCACCTGTAGTTCCCTCCTGCAGTTCCCTCCTGTTGTCATTAAATCTCTTTCTGCCTGGGACATACTAAATTCATTTCCCAAAGGTCTCTTCCTGTGGACATCCTTCAGAGCCTTAAAGCACTGTTGCTTCCTCAACTTTGCGACTTGACATGCAATAAGGCTTTGTAGATATTTAAATGTTAAACTGAAGTTACTGCTCTGAAAATATAATGTCAGCTTTTTATGAGTTAGTGACTAAACTCTGTCATTGTGAGTTTGTATCTCCCTCCTCAGATATAGTGCATTTAAATATTAAGAATAGGAAAAGATTTACACATCTTCTGATTGTGTAATTAGCAATCAGTTTATGACATGAGATGTAAAACAAATTAAGGACCATAATGAAGTGTTACATCATCACCAACAAAACCCGTTATATACATTATTCTGTTTATGATGATAAAAACTAAAAAATGTTGAAGGATGAAATTGCATACACTCTCTGATCCTGGGAGTTAAAAGTTTTAATTCTTCCTTATTCTGATGTTAAAGTTTTTTAGAAAGCAGTAATACATATTTTGGGGGATTATAGGATACCTTTGCCTATAAGCATCTATTTCACTGTAAACATTTATAGAGTAGTATAGAGTCAGTTCAAGAAGGTGTGGGGGGTTTGAGTGTGAGTTATTCAGGATTTTCAGCTGTAACAAGCATGTAGTTGATTGCTTTAGGCAAACAAAATTAGTCTTTGTTTTGGGTGTCAACTACCTTTTTCACGTTAGCCTTCTGGGATTTTTTGTTATGGGATGCTTGACAATAGTGATAAGCAAAAGCTCTGTGAGATGGAGTGCTCAAGCCAACTAAACACCAACTTAGCATTCATTTCATGCAGCATTCTAACTTTCATCAGGCTGTCTGGGAAATATTATGACGTGTTATGTAATATTACATTTGAAACTTTAAGGTATACACGGAACTCAAGACCTTTGACAGTGAGTTTGTTTTGTTTATTGTGAGCGGAAATTTCCTTCAGTAGGCAGAGACTGTCAAGGCAAACTTTCTTGTAGAATGGAGGAGGAGGAAGGAAGGAGAGAAAGAGCTGCACGGTTTCCTAACATTTTGTTTGGGGAATTCCTTATACCATATTCCTCATTTTCATGAAATCCAAAAGAAGGTTGAAATGCTGTATTGCTGTTAGCAGAGTTTTCCCTAAACTAGTAAGTGAGGGAAACCCCTTGTTCCCAAGAATTGCAACCATTAGCACTCTGAGGAAGCCTGCAATGATTTGGACATAAGGAAAACAAAATATATACACCCTCTATGTACTCACAACATTTTTTAAAAAATAAAAATAAATATAATCATGTTGGAAAAAAAAAAACTTGATCATCTCAGATCCAGGAGAGGAGTCCTGGCTCATATTATTCCTCATGTTGAATAATCATTAAAACAGAAGAAAATAAAACCCCTTGAAACGACAGGTTTTTAAAGTGAAAATAAGTAGGGTTTCCTTGGATTCCTATGAGGAGACTCTTGTGAAGCACTCATCCAGACTTCTGAGAGTTTATACTTTTTGCTTTCTAGAGCAGGAAAGACTTAAGAAATAGGAAGTCAGAAAATACAGTAAAAATCTATGGCTTCTGTGCTGTTAAGGGTCCCTTTCTGATTGGCTTGGTGCGAATAATGGTATAGAATTTAACCATGTGAGATGTTAGAGGCCTGAGACTTCCCTTGATACTTCCTTATGCTGGCAGGCCCAGGCAGTTTGACATTGGCTCTTGTAGCACTTGGGTGGCAGGAGAAACAGTGTTTACAACCACCTTCACCTCCAGGAATGTATTATACTTTTAAATCAATCTTAGTATCTGTAGGCAGGAGTTTATATTTAGGAATAAAATTTGAACCCCCATTTTCACACCCAATAAAAACGTCCTGTAATAGGTGTTTATTCAGAGTCAACTGACATTTATTGAACAATTACTGTGTGCCAGATGCTCTGCTAGGTACTTTCATTTTGTTATGACAGTTTTTTTAAGTTCTGAAATACAATTGGTTCTAGCCAGGCAAATACTCTCTTTGGCATCTAGTAGATATCAGGCTAAAAACTGCATCCTCAAGACCCTGCTCACTTTTTATATAAAACACCCCCCCAACACATAATCATTTCTTCTCTGTCTTGCTTCATCATTTGGGGACCATCTAATGGCCCATGGCCTGCCTCTTCCATCCATGAAGATATTTATTTCATTATAAATCAAGCCAACACTAATCTGTTACCCATCTTGATGTAACAAAAGGCTGCTTTCAGTGTTTGATGGACGGTGCTACAGTAGGATAGGAGAAACAGAGGAAGAGGCTTGAGAGGTGGATGAAGAGTGAGGGGTCAGGAGTGTGAAATGATATGGAGTTAAGTGCTAGTGAAAGCCATGTAGAAAAATCTAGAATAACATTGGATTAAGTCTAGAATGCAGAGAAAACAACAGGGCAAGATGTTGGAAGATAATCCCTCACCCCTAGGAGTGGCCAGGGCAACCCAAGTTGAGCAACACCAGAGGATTTTTTTGTTATAGAAGCAAAGGGCAAAGAAAGTCTAGAAGAAGTGAGCAATCAACAAATACCGCAGGAATTATGTAAGTTGAGGCCACTGGTTTTGGCATTGAAAAGGTTGTTGGTGATTTTTGAAAGCCAAGAAGCTGGTGTCCAGTGGGTTGAGGAGTAAATGAAAAGTTGGAAAGTGAAAGTGGTAATGATGACTTTTTTTTCAGATATATGATGATGAAGGATGAGATATGTTGGAACTTAAAAAGGAAATTGCATCAAGGGAAGGAAGGGTTTTGTTATTAGGATAGAGACGACTTAGATGTGCTTACTGGCTGATGAGAAGGAAGCAGAAGAGAATATTGAAAATGTCTGTCAAGCATGGAATATGTTCTGAATGGCTACCCTACTTGCCCAACATCTCTGTTAATATGCACAGTATTAATTGTGCAGTCTGATCAAGTAATTCATGCAGAACTCTGGTGAGCCTGAATTTTGGGTACTCTTTATTCTTTTTGCCTTTAAGGTAGAGGATTAGGGTTGTCATAAAATAACTGGGATAGGTACAACCAAAAACAAAAGAGGAGGAGGGGGAAAGACAGTGGAATTCAGCCAAAATAACAGATAGGATTATTTTTAAATGGCTTCAGAGGCAAGACAGTGCTACTGAAATAGTGAAAATGTGACTGACATTTTTTTACAGCACATGCTCAATGAAAATGAAAGAGAGGGTTGGGGAAATCTATAAAAATGAGAATTCAAATATAACTATAGAGGATATACTTTTACTCTATGATTTGCCTTTACACTAGGATTCAGTGTCTTTCATAAATTTGGAAATTTACCATAGACATTACTTCCCTTATGTTGCATCTGACAACTTCAGTTTTTCATGGATTTTATATTTCAACTTGTAATAATAATAAAAAAAACCTCAGGTCTGGTTCAATTTCCCTCATTTTAATCACCATCCCTATTCTCCCCTCTAGAAGAATATATTTATTTCCTCTTTTCTTAGAAGCTTATGATTATTGGTAGAAAATATCTCTACCTTAAGCTTTGAATTTAATGTCTAGGTTGATTCTAGTCAAACAAAAGGTGATGCTGCTCTGAGGTTCTGCAAATTTCTTTTTACTCTGAAGTGGAAAACGTGGCAAATTTTCTATGCAAATACATTGAAAAACTTAAATCTTTGAAGTTATATTGTAGAGATACTAATGATCTAAACCAGCATTTTCAAAACTGTGTTTATTTTGCCAAATGTTCTAGGATAAAAAAGATATATTAGGTGGAATGCTTGAGAATTGAGGTTGAAACAAACACCACATTCTGAGAATTAAATTGCATTAAGGCTATATTCCTAAAAATATATGTAAACATATGTATACATATGAGTTTGTGTGTGTGTGTGCGCGCGCGCATGTGTTTATTCTTTTAAATTTCAGCTTTTGGCTTTTTATGCTGCATTTCAAGTTACTGTGCAAATATTACTTGTTGATAAGAATTTAAGAATACTCTTTCTATAGGAATCAAAGTAGATTAATGGCATTTTCATGCCAAGAGAACACATTGCACAAAATCAACAAGACTTTAGATTAAAATCTTTCCCCTAATGCTAGAGAAAAATGTTTCTTAAATGCATTTCTAAAATGAATACAGGAATTTTGCTTTTAATTTTTTGTTTATGGTTTCTAGTATAAATTTCTTTATCATTTTATACTGGGGAAAATATATTTTATAGTATCCTATATAGAGAAGCAAGTCAAATGGCTTTACATTTAGATTATGGAGGATATAGTTTTACTTTGTTGAAGTAAGAATATTCAGCAGGTTTAAATTCTGAAATAATAGCATGAATGAGCTTATTAAGCCTGTGATCAACGATTTGCAACTGTTTGCTTGATAATTGGAAGGATTGCAAAGGAAGGCAAGTTTATATGGTTGGTTTAAATTAAGGCTGTTGTTTTGAGGGAATCAGACAACCCTTGTAATCAAGTTGTGAACTCAGTGCATCTCTGAACTAATTAATTTAGTGTGATATCCCCTCAAAGTCCATGTTCTGTGTTACCAATTAGCTAGCTACACCTCATAGGAATTTTAGTCTCTCTTTCAGGGTCTGCTCTCTGGTTTAATATTATGATGATTATTTACTGGATTCAGTAAAGAAATTCAATTTGCAAGCAGATCCTTTTTGGATTTGGTTGGTATCAATAATCAACATTCTTAGAATCCTTTTCCTCTGTAAAATAATATTTTTTAACAAATTTTACACAATGAAATTAAAAGAATTAAAATGGGAAACCTAGAGAAAAGATGCATTTTCCCCAAAAGTCTTTACTATGTTATCTTTGGAGGGGTATGTGTCTGTATGATTAATATTGCAGTAAATACCAAAGAAATGACGAGTTGTTTGTTGAGCTTTAAGTGGAAAAAATCCAGCAAGGAAGACACAAGTGAGTGATGAGAGAGTATTTCCAAACATATCCCTCTTAAAATGTCTTAAAATGACTTTTCAGTGAAAAGCTTTTGCCTCCATCTCTGCCCGGCTGCATTTTAGTTGAGAGAGAGAAACATTTACTTTAGGATGCTAAGTACCTTGCCTTATTCAAAGATAGAGAAGCCTAGTTTGAAGGACTTGTGATCTTTGAGAGGTATTCACTTCTTCCAATTCAAATTCCAGTCAATTTCTCTTGTGTCTGTATATCATCAGAACTCCCTTTTGTCTGAAAGTGCAAGCTCACATTTAGTCCCTTAGCCCCAGTTCCTGGTACAGCATCAATGTTCCTAAATATCTACGTTGACAACCAAACTTTTGTATCCTCTTTTCTTGGCATGAATTTGATTCTTCCAATACTCAAATTGAAAATTGCGCCCTTACATGTGTAGAGCAGTTGGCACAAAGGGGAAGGGGACTAATTTATCTGACTCTAGTCAATAAGCCCACACAACTTCACATGAAAAAAGCAAATCTACAAAACACATGGAGAAAAGTTCAGTATACCAGTTGTGTGTGACGTCTGCAGTTGACCTTCTGTAGCATATCAGTGCTGGCATCCTCCCAAAGCAGTCTTAGCCCAGGAAATTACTATACTTATACTCTTGGAAAATTGCTTCACTAACAAAATATATTAGATAGCAAGTCTTCTTTTTATTTTCAAAGTATATTTACAGACTACATATGTATTATGACTTTATAACAGGGCATCCTAAGTGCTAAATATATTCCCTTCCCTCCTGCAGCATGTACACACAGAAATAAACATAGGAGCAGCTTTAACTTATATTTAAACTACAGTTATGTAGTAGCTTGCAGTTACATTGTATTTTTATTTATTTTTACTTTACAAAAAGGGGGTCTCACTCTGTGGCCCAGGCTGCAGTACCAGTGGCACAGTCATAGCTCACTGTAGCCTCAAACTCCTGGGCTCAAGCAATCCTCCCACCTCAGCCTCTTGAGTAGCTGGCACCAGAGGCATGTGCCACCATGCTTGGCTAATTAAAAATAACTTTTTTAATAGACAGAGTCTGCTGTGTTGACCAGGCTGGTCTTGAACTCCTGGGCTCAAGCGATCCTTCTGCCTCAGCCTCCCAAAGTGTTGGGATTACAGGCGTGAGCCACTGCACCTGGCCCAGTTATATTATAGATATGTAGCAGTTGTGAAAGTTTTTCAATTGTGTTTTCCCATGTAATAACTGACCTAAAATAAATCATTTAATCATATATTTTTATTTTAATGTAATATTAACGGATAGCCAGTTTTTAGTTTCAGAGTGGGTCTAACGGTAGAATTATCCACTAGGGAGAAAAAAGGAAAATAAAAGGAATATTGATATCATATTAAGAAGTGGTGGGAAGTAGTGATGTAATTTTGTACTTTTTTCTAATAGTAACAGCTACTTATTCTGTGCTAGTCTCTGTGGCAAGACTGCACATGTTATCTCATCTAATCCTCACAGCAACCCTGTGAATTTGGTGTTCTTATTTATCTCCTTTTTACAGATGGGGAACATGGGACTCAGAGAGAGGAAGCAGCATGCCCAAAGACATTCTGCGAGTAAACAGTAGCGTCAAAACTTGAACTTAATGCTCTAACATTGGTCTATGCCTATAATCCCCATGGTTATATTGTGGAAATATAAAAAAAGGTTTGATTGGGAACTTGAGTTTGCTGCTTGTCTCTTCCACAGTGTATTAGCCACCTAGGGTTGGGCACTGGATAAAGATAGTGCTGCTTGAATAAAGTAAACATCTGGAACCACCAGATGTGACAGACATTACAATTCACTTCCAAATTATAGAATTATAAACTGTTAGAAGTGGAGGGGGGAAAGCATCATTTGATTAATAATACATTTATGCAGAATAAGACTGTTCGGCACAATATTTTCAGTAATAGCAAGCCTAAATGTTTCAGACTTTTAAAAGTTGTATTATGGTGGGATTTACTATTATATAATAGAGGTAGTTCTTGATATTTTTCTAGGAATGTTTCATTTAGGAGACTTTAATGTAAACTATTAAATGCCTAGAAGTATCTATAGCATTTTTGAAATTACAGCTTGATTTTTCCCTGATATTTGACTCCCTAGGACTTTCCTATTTCCTTCTCCTTTTCATCCCACTTTCAGTTTTTTTGTTTTTGTGGGTTTTTTTTTTTTTTGATTTTGCATTTGTTATTCATTCAACATACTTTATTGAGCACATACTATGAGTCAGCCGTGTTTCTAGGTGCTGATTTATATAACTCTGATCGTGTAAGTAAATTAATTTTAGTGTTAATGTAAGGGACTTAGACATTTTTCTATAAATTGAGTCTCACAAAGCACCATTACCTTTATTGCCTTAGATGTCCTTCTTTAGCCTAGTCATGTTGTTTTAAAATTGTACTGATTCAGTCACAATAGCCAAAAAGTGGAAATAGCCCAAATGTCTATCAACTAATGGACAGGTAAGCTAAATGTGGCATACCCATACAATGGAATAATATTCAGGAATAGAAAGGAATGGAATACATGCTGCAACATAGATGAACCTTAAAAACATTGTATTAAATGAAAAAAGGCAGACACAAAAGGCTGCATATGATATGATTCAATTTATATGAAATGTCCAGAAAAGGCAAATTCAGGGACAAGAAAGCAGATTAGTGTTAGTGGCTGCTTAGGGAAGAAGGGGTGGGAGTACAGACTAAGGGAAATGGGGTTTCTCTGGTGGGGGCGTAAAAGTGTTATAAAATTGACTATAGTGATGGTTGCAGATATTAGTAAATAATACTAAAAATCACTGAATTAATACTTTTTCAAAGGGTGAGTTTTATGGTATGTGAATTATATTGCAATAAAGCTGTTATTAAGAATTGTACTGACTTAAATATGATATGTTATATTATTCCCATTTTAGAATTACAAATTTAATCAATAGCTAAATTGAGGGGATTGTTGATCTATTTTTAAGGAGAGCAATGGATTGGAATAGCTTTGGATTCCACTTATTCTTTGATCTTTATGGGAACAGTTGATTTCTTACCTGAACACCCACATCAACTATCTCTGTTCTTACAGATGCCTTCCTTTTTGGTCCCACTATTTACTGGGCACTTGGCCATGCTGCCTTACATGTGGACCAAATCATTGCCTTCGCAACATCTAGCACAATGTCTTCCATATGACAGATGCTCATGACTTCCATTGGCTTAGCATGTACTTGTTGATGACTTATTTATATGTAGTATTGAGCCAGACACTGGAGATGAAGATGTGTCCTCAAGGAGCTCACAGTCAGCCAGACAGCTAAGCAGGAGTTACACTACAGTATGACAAATGTTGAGGTGGAGATGGGCAGACATGTTTGATGGGGATGCTGAAACCCTGAGTATAGTTCTGTGTCTGGATCTAGTTCATTCACTTATCTGATATGCATACCCCATGCACGGTATTCTTCTCTATATTTGAACACATCCAATAACAAGATGCTCACTTTTTACTAACACAGTGAAATTAAGCTGCATTTTTCTAATCTACCAAATGCCCATATATTTTGACATCAAATCTATACAGTATAATTACATAGTTTGTAAATAAAACTTAAATAGAGCTGTTAACATTATTTGGCACCTCCAGAAATGATACCATATCATAATAGAACTTTGAGTAATCTTTATTATTTTATAGAAAGTACTTGGATTTTTAATGGGCCAAAATCTCTGGTAAGAAATATGTATAAATTTTAGATTATGTTTGTATGCTTTTGTGCCCATTAGAGGCAGTACAGAATGGTGATTGACAGTAAGCGTTTTGGAACATGCCTGAATTTGATCCTAGCTCTTCCACTCATCTGCTGCGTAATCTTGAGCCAAGTTACTTAGCCTCTCTGTGTCTCAGTTTCCTCATCTGTGAAATGGGTACAATAATGGAACCTGCCTTACAGGATAGTTATGAGCAGTAAATGAATTAATATATATGAGTATGCTAAAAACAGTGCCTTGCACATGGAAAACCCATGCATATTTTCTGTTGTTATATTTTCAATTAAACTGAAATGCCATGTTTTAGTAGTCTGTTCTTCATAAATTATACACACTCACCATTAAATGATATTCAAGTCATTGGAAATTGAATGTTCCTTTTACAAGGACCTATCATTTTTGAGTGTTCTCACACCAAAGGCCAACTAGATTTTCTGGTATCTGTACTTGAAAATAAGAGGTCACGGTTGACATTCCTTTCTGCTCCTTTTGCATGGTCACAGAGTTTTATAATGTCACATGCCTATCTCCTATCAGTTAGCTTGATAAAATCTCTATAACTCACACATTATTTCATGCCAAAGGATCAGTGCTTTTAAAATGTTTGATGCATAGTTACAAATCCACAGGAAATAAAGCATAAACAGGGTTGGATTTACACTTCTTGACTGCATTGATGTCATTCTGTTTGCCAGTCTTGTGATTTACAAGGGCATTTTTTTTTAGTCAGCCAGTAGCATCATTGGCCAGTATGCTGTCTAGGGACCAAGATTTAGTGGTGACTTGCAGTCTGTCTTGCTGATAAATGTTTTTGGCAGGGTTTGGGAGTTCTGCTTGGTCAAATATTGACACATACAAAGTAATTTAGAATAACAGATTAACATTGAGATTATTGTTTTTGCCTTAGTGCAGATGCAGGTTACTAATAACCTTTCATCTTTCAATATTGCTTCATATTTATTATTTCCAGTACAGTGATGATATATAGTCATTTTCAGGATTAAGCAAAAGTATAAACATTGAAAATGGCATAAAAGAGTGATGGAGCTAGTTTGGCACAGAAAAACAGAAGCCTGTTGGGACATGATGCTATACTATGTGTGACTTAGTCTAGGGTTTACAGGAGATTCACTTTGCACTTTTAACCTTTTGGGATCAAGTTGTTAACAATGTCTCATTGTATTTAGATCACAATTTTATCTTTGCCATTAAATGTAAATATATTGCTGTTAAATGTAAAAATATTACTGTTGTATCCACAAGGAAGTTTCCTCAGCACCAATAAGAAAATGAGTTAATGATAGTTCTTATATGTATGATCATTATTAATTTTTAATCAGAACTTCCCTTAAATAAAATGCACAAGAAGTTAAGTTGGGTTTATAAACTTACCAACAAATAGTCTTTCTAACCTACTGTAATTATCTCTAGACATTTTAATGTGTTCAGTGACTAATTCTCTAGAGCTTTTAACTAAGATAAATAAACAGAAACAGCAATAACCAGTTTCCTTGTATTTCCTAATTATTGGCATGCCTTTTAGTTGTATTTTAGACTTAAGGAAGGCTGTGTCTCTCTCTAGGCATGCAAACTATGCTTTCTCCTAGTTGGCTTCCTGCAAAATCTAATCCTCTCTCTTGCTCATTGACTCAAGTCCAACTAAGCTCTTATATATACCTTCACGTTGTGCATATAATATCAAGGGATCTGAATGTGTGGTGTGCATTAGCAAGCGCCCAGCACAAAGTAACAGTGTAATAGTCTGATAGTATGCGTGTGTATGGCCATATAGTATTGAATATTTATTGAAATATTTCCTTATTGGTTGGTAAATAGACACTGCCTACAGTACCCTTTCCAATGCTCACTCTCTGACAACCCCCCACGATTCAGCAACAAAAATGGCAACACTTGGCAGAACACCTTCAGTCTTGATTGGCCTGTGACCATGCTGTAAGAATTGTTTAACATTCTGAGTGTCATTCCTGGCTCATGGTTTACTATGAGGTCAGCCCCCTGCCTCACCAACCAGGCCATTGGTGCTTTGTGACATTCACAGCCTTTTGCTGAACACTTTTTCCCTGATTGCTTCCTAAACGTCAGCTAGACTTCTGAGAGAAAAGCTGTATCCCATAAAGAAATGGCATACTACTTCCAGACCTCAGCTTCTAACAGACACTGTAGATCTCATGAAGGCCAGGCCCTAAAGCATTTAAAACATACTCATAGGGAACCTCCCAAGGCCCTGTCTAAGAACACTCAAGAGCCCATGTCATTTATATTTTAAGACCCAAATCTTAAAGACTCTTGATTCAATACCTTACACAGAGCAATTGTTTGCTACAGTTTATTTGATTGAATGTGACTTTGCAAACCACAGAAATTTAATCAGTGTGTTTGTGGGGGAATTAATAGAGGCAGAGGCATAGTGAAGTCATGGCCAATAAATAGCTGCCAGTGAGGAAGAAGACAGACAAACTGTAAAAAGTGGAAATGAAGACACCAAACACACAGGCATTTGGGGCCGTTTAACAAAGTGCCCAATATATCCTTCAAGGCATTACTAAAGCTTCTTTCTAATGATAACCTGGAATTATCAGAAAAAGCATTACTTTTTTCACTGTTTTATGTCTAAGGGGGAACAAAGTTTTACAAAGCACTTCAGAAATATTTCCAAAGATTGATTAAAAGAGACAAATATTAATTTATAAGGGTTTTGTTTTTTGAAATTTTATTCTTATTGATCTCCTTGCCTGACATTTTTCCAATAAATGAAGTGTTGTAATAAGAACTGTATATGAACTTAGGTACTTTTGTAGTATATGATGGGCTTGAAATATTAATCAAAATTATTTGTCATAGAAATTATCGCAGTGAGAAAATTATTTTGGGACCAGAGCCAGCATCACAAAGAAGTATCTGCTCTCAGTGAATATACTTCCAAACTCATAGAGTTTTGTTTGTGAGGTAAAAGAACACATAATATTAATCTTCTTAGTCTCTTTTTTCAAAGAAATATGATTAAAGAATTATTACATATCTCACTGATAACAGTATAAGGGAGCCTGTTCAGGAAATGTCTAAAATGAACTGGTGTCACCATTGAATGTTTACATGTACACCTTTTACTTTTTATAAATATGCATTTGTATTTGGAGGGAAAATTATTTTTCTGTCATCAATATCATATATGCTTCAAAATATTTGTGCATCATTTAAAAATAGAAATGTGGACTAAAAGAAGAGCAAAGATGAAGAACACTAACTTTTTAAGGTTCGATTTACCAGTGGAACCTTTAAAAAATATCAATAATACTTTGCTTATCATATGAGGATTTTCAAGTGCTGTGTTAATGTGAATGCTCACAATACCCTGTGCTATAATACAGAGAAGATAGTATTATATAGATGTAAATGTTACTTGTGTGCACCAACAACTACATGTATTGTTTCCAGAATCATAGCTTTTAAATTTAAGTTTAGCTTTCTACCATTCATAGTGTAATGAGCAACAAATATTCCAATTTATTTAAAAGTATTACCACTACCATAACAAAATAAATACATGGTAGCTTACAGCTTACAAGATGTGCCCTGGAGTTTTCTGTGTTCAAATATGCACACACACAGTGATTTACCAGAGGTAAGCTTTTTGATAGCCTGTATATTAGAATCCTATATATGCTAATATATTTTTGAAAACCTACTATGTGCTTAGCACCAAAAAGTCTGTTTTACTTCCCTTTTTTACAGTTTTTATTATTTATTTATTTACTTTGAGATGGAGTCCTGCTCTGTCACCCAATCTGTAGTGCAGTGGATCAATCTCAACTCACTGCAACCTCTGCCTCTCGGGTTCAAGCGATTCTCCTGCCTCAGCCTCCCAAGTAGCTGGGATAACACATGCATGCCACCACGCCCAGCTAATTTTTTATTTGTAATTTTAGTAGAGATGGGGTTTCACCATGTTGGCCAGGCTGGTCTCGAACTCCTGATCTCAAGTGATCCACGAACCTTGGCCTCCCAAAGTGCTAGGATTACAGGTGTGAGCCACCACACCTGGCCAGATGGTTTTTAAAACAAGCTCTTCTTACCTCTCCTTAGCATATAAAATGTATTTGGATAGTAAATACAATAAGACATTTGTGTGTCTTTAGTTGATACAGCACCACTCCACTTACCACTAATGGTCTTGCTGATTTTTTTATTGACCCAAATAACCTCATAAACAAATGGCATATAGAATTAATGTTTTTTTTTGGTATTTTAAGTTTCACTTCTGAGTTCCTACTTAGATGTGAAAAGCGAAAGCCCCTTCATTCTTTACTGTTATTTTATCAACCTTTGCAGTTGTGAGGAGCAGATATTCTTGATTTTTAACTTAGCATCATAAGATATTTATTTACATTGTATGATCATATTATTTCTTTTCACTGAGGGCTACTGATACATTTTCTCAGGTGCAGTGAAATAATTAATTAAGTAGAACCCAACTGTCTGAAACCACAGTCGACAAAAGTTTTATTTGTATTTGATTATTAGGAAGAATATGAATTTACCAAGGATTCAGTGTTAAGAAAAGTATAACCACATTCTTTAGTAATGAGAGAAAGTTTTAGTTCCGTTTACTATATGCTGTTTACCAAGACAAAAACAAGGACTGGTATTTTGAAATGGTTTCTATCAAAAGTGCTTTTCAGTAACCACGATTAAAGAATTCATTCAGTATTTTCATTAAATGAATCTATTTCATATGTCTACTGATTTCAGACAATATTTTGCTTTGTCTTTTTATGAAACAGAGGAAGAAAAGCTATTTTTCTCATACATCTATTTTTTATGTTCATAATCTCATGCCACATTATTCTCCCCTATCCCCTTAAAAATTGCAGACAAATTTTTTAGGGACAGTGATGGTTTAACCTTTATTACCTTTGGCACACATACAGATCATGTTTGTTTGACAGATTATAAATGAGAAATTATTTATTTCTAAATCTTACACAGTGATAGGAATTGCTATGCAATTGATTCAGTTCTAATAATCTATGTATAACTTAAATACCACAAAATTAGAAAAAGCAGTCATTGAGAAGGCATGGCTTTAGTAATTTCTTAACGTTTTATGGAATACATATTTCTTTTTTTTTTTATTATTATACTTTAAGTTCTAGGGTACATGTGCATAACGTGCAGATTTGTTACATATGTATACTTATGCCATGTTGGTGTGCTGCACCCATCAACTCGTCAGCACCCATCAATTCATCATTTATATCATGTATAACTCCCCAATGCAATCCCTCCCTCCTCCCCCCTCCCCATGATAGGCCCCAGTGTGTGATGTTCCCCTTCCCGAGTCCAAGTGATCTCATTGTTCAGTTCCCACCTATGAGTGAGAACATGCGGTGTTTGGTTTTCTCTTCTTGTGATAGTTTGCTAAGAATGATGGTTTCCAGCTGCATCCATGTCCCTACAAAGGACGCAAACTCATCCTTTTTTATGGCTGCATAGTATTCCATGGTGTATATGTGCCAAATTTTCTTAATCCAGTCTGTCACAGATGGACATTTGGGTTGATTCCAAGTCTTTGCTATTGTGAATAGTGCTGCAATAAACATACGTGTGCATGTGTCTTTGTAGTAGAATAATTTATAATCCTTTGGGTATATACCCAGTAGTGGGATGGCTGGGTCATATGGTACATCTAGTTCTAGATCCTTGAGGAATTGCCATACTGTTTTCCATAATGGTTGAACTAGTTTACAATCCCACCAACAGTGTAAAAGTGTTCCTATTTCTCCACATCCTCTCCAACATCTGTTGTTTCCTGACTTTTGAATGATTGCCATTCTAACTGGTGTGAGATGGTATCTCATTGTGGTTTTGATTTGCATTTCTCTGATGGCGAGTGATGATGAGCATTTTTTCATGTGTCTGTTGGCTGTATGAATGTCTTCTTTTGAGAAATGTCTGTTCATATCCTTTCCCCACTTTTTGATGGGGTTGTTTTTTTCTTGTATATTTGTTTGAGTTCTTTGTAGATTCTGGATATTAGCCCTTTGTCAGATGAGAAGGTTGCAAAAATTTTCTCCCATTCTGTAGGTTGCCTGTTCACTCTGACGGTAGTTTCTTTTGCTGTGCAGAAGCTCTTTAGTTTAATTAGATCCCATTTGTCAATTTTTGCTTTTGCTGCTGTTGCTTTTGGTGTTTTAGACATGAAGTCCTTGCCCATGCCTATGTCCTGAATGGTACTACCTAGATTTTCTTCTAGGGTTTTTATGGTATTAGGTCTAACATTTAAGTCTCTAATCCATCTTGAATTAATCTTCGTATAAGGGGTAAGGAAAGGATCCAGTTTCAGCTTTCTACTTATGGCTAGCCAATTTTCCCAGCACCATTTATTGAATAGGGAATCCTTTCCCCATTTCTTGTTTCTCTCAGTTTTGTCAAAGATCAGATGGCTGTAGATGTGTGGTATTATTTCTGAGGACTCTGTTCTGTTCCATTGGTCTATATCTCTGTTTTGGTACCAGTACCATGCTGTTTTGGTTACTGTAGCCTTGTAGTATAGTTTGAAGTCAGGTAACGTGACGCCTCCAGCTTTGTCCTTTTGACTTAGGATTGTCTTGGCAATGCGGGCTCTTTTTTGGTTCCATATGAACTTTAAAGCAGTTTTTTCCAATTCTGTGAAGAAACTCATTGGTAGCTTGATGGGGATGGCATTGAATCTATAAATAACCTTGGGCAGTATGGCCATTTTCACGATATTGATTCTTCCTATCCATGAGCATGGTATGTTCTTCCATTTGTTTGTGTCCTCTTTGATTTCACTGAGCAGTGGTTTGTAGTTCTCCTTGAAGAGGTCCTTTACATTCCTTGTAAGTTGGATTCCTAGGTATTTTATTCTCTTTGAAGCAATTGTGAATGGAAGTTCATTCCTGATTTGGCTCTCTGCTTGTTTGTTACTGGTGTATAAGAATGCTTGTGATTTTTGCACATTAATTTTGTATCCTGAGACTTTGCTGAAGTTGCTTATCAGCTTAAGGAGATGATATCCTGAAGAGTGTTTTCCAACTTGGTTCCATTTTCCCTCTCACTTTCAGGTACCCCAATCAGACGTAGATTTGGTCTTTTTACAGAATCCCATACTTCTTGCAGGCTTTGTTCATTTCTTTTTCTTCTTTTTTCTTTTGGTTTCTCTTCTCGCTTCATTTCATTCATTTGATCCTCAATCGCTGATACTCTTTCTTCCAGTTGATCGAGTCGGTTACTGAAGCTTGTGCATTTGTCACGTATTTCTTGTGTCATGGTTTTCATCTCTGTCATTTCGTTTGTGACCTTCTCTGCATTAATTAGTCTAGCTGTCAATTCTTCCACTCTTTTTTCAAGATTTTTAGTGTCTTTGCGCTGGGTACGTAATTCCTCCTTTAGCTCTGAGAAGTTTGATGGACTGAAGCCTTCTTCTCTCATCTCGTCAAAGTCATTCTCTGACCAGCTTCGATCCGTTGCTGGCGATGGGCTGCGCTCCTTTGCAGGGGGAGATGTGCTCTTATTTTTTGAATTTCCAGCTTTTCTGCCCTGCTTTTTCCCCATCTTTGTGGTTTTATCTGTCTCTGGTCTTTGATGATGGTGACGTACTGATGGGGTTTTGGTATAGGTGTCTTTCCTGTTTGATAGTTTTCCTTCTGACAGTCAGGACCCTCAGCTATAGGTCTGTTGGAGATGGCTTGAGGTCCACTCCCGACCCTGTTTGCCTGGGTATCAGCAGCAGAGGTTGCAGAAGATAGAATATTGCTGAACAGCGAGTGTACCTGTCTGATTCTTCCTTTGGAAGCTTCCTCTCAGGGGTGTACTCCACCCTGTGAGGTGTGGGGTGTCAGACTGCCCCTAGTGGGGGATGTCTCCCAGCTAGGCTACTCAGGGGTCAGGGACCCACCTGAGCAGGCAGTCTGTCCGTTCTCAGATCTCAACCTCCGTGTTGGAAGATCCACGGCTCTCCCCCAAGCTGTCAGACAGAGTCGTTCGCGTCTGCACCGGCCCCCGCTGCTTCCCCTGTTGGTCTTCAGCTGTGTGCTGTCCCCAGAGGTGGAGTCTACAGAGACAGGCAGGCTTCCTTGAGCTGCTGTGAGCTCCACCCAGTTCGAGCTTCCCAGCGGCTTTGTTTACCTACTTAAGCCTCAGCAATGGCGGGCGCCCCTCCCCCAGCATGGCTGCTGCCTTGCGGATAGATCGCCGCAGACTGCTGTGTTAGCAATGAGGGGGGCTCCGTGGGCGTGGGACCCTCCCGGCCAGGTGTGGGATATATTCTCCTGGTGTGCCCATTTGCTTAAAGCGCAGTATTGGGTTGGGAGTTACCCGATTTTCCAGGTGTTGTGTGTCTCAGTTCCCCTGGCTAGGAAAAGAGATTTCTTTTCCCCCTTGGGCTTCCAGGTGAGGCGATGCCTCGCCCTGCTTCAGCTCTCGCTGGTCAGGCTGCAGCAGCTGACCAGCACCGATTTTCCGGCACTCCCTAGTGAGATGACCCCAGTACCTCAGTTGAAAATGCAGAAATCACCGGTCTTCTGTGTCGCTCGCGCTGGGAGTTGGAGACTGGAGCTGTTCCTATTCGGCCATCTTGCTCCGCCCTACATATTTCTTTTTAAATTGTGTACAAAACTCCTTATTTTTAACTAACCACTATGCTTGCAATTCTGTTATCTGCCACTAGGTGGTGCGTGGTTGGAAGTTGTAACCATCTGGGCTTGTGTGTGGATAACAATGAGAATAGGTTTATAGTACACAACTGAATTCGGTTTTTTAATGAAAATTAATTATTATTAAAATGGTCAATATAAATATTCTTTTTGTTTGTTTGTTTTTTGAGACGGAGTCTCGCTCTGTCACCCAAGCTGGAGTGCAGTGGTGCGATCTCGGCTCACTGCAAGCTCTGCTCTGCCCGAGTTCAAGCGATTCTCCTGCCTCAGCCTCCCAAGTAGCTGGGACTACAGGCGTGAGCCACCATGCCCAACTAATTTTTGTATTTTTAGTAGAGACGGGATTTCACCATGTTGTTCAGGTTGGTCTCGAATTCCTGATCTCAGGTGATCCACCTGCCTTGGCCTCCCAAAGTGCTGAGATTACAGGCATGAGCCACCACGCCCGGCCTCAATATAAATATTCAGTCAGCTTCCAAGTATTGTCAGATTGGTCTGCATTTTTAAATAAAATTTAAATCAACGAGGGTGCATAATTATACACAATTTCTTTCACTAAACTTTAAATGTTTTAAAGCACCTCATGTGCTTTCTTTAGTTTTTATTTAAAGGAGAACTTGACTCTTTCTGTTATTCAAAATATTTTGTTTATTAAAAAGCTCTGGGCCCCATGCATATGGACAGCTTCCTGTAGGCTCTTTGCTTGTAGCTTTCTCTTCTATTGACCTAGTTAATTGTTTTGCTACTAGTTCTAAGTGCCCTAAATAACTGAAGTCTGGTTTAGTTGGGCTTCAGGTGAAGTGTTAAGCCCTAGCAATTTTATATAGGAAAGAACTGTGTCACGTATCTAATACAATGTATCAGTAGTTTTAGCTCCTTTTTGACCATTGTACGTAAGACTCCACACCCATGTCCAAAAAGAACAACACACACACACGCATGCATGCACACACAGACACACACACACACACACACACACACACACAGAGTGCAGGTGTACTCACCCCTCCACACACTGGTTTATAACAGTATAGTATACGTATGTAGACATGTGGCTGTGTCTTTCCTTGATCTCTGAAAAAGTCCTGCAGTGGTCTCTCTTCCACCAACTAGCTTCCAGCTTGTCACTCATTCTAACTTGTGCTTTCTTTTGGACTTTGATGCTTGGATTGGTATAAAAACTAATTTGCATCAAATAGTGAAATTACTTGTGAACTTCTCTAGCAGATTCCCAGCAGTTTTAGTCTGCTTTGCAAAAGGAGGCCAATAGTCTGTTTCTACTGAATTTTTGAAAGCATTTATTTCAACTTCCCATTCCAATAAATAGAATGGTTTTTAGGTAGAGACATAGTTGCTTTAGTTCTTTGACCACATGTATTATCATGCCATGAAAATTGAGTTTAACTGTAAAGAGAAAGAGGAGAGAGAGGGAGGGAGAGGGAGAGAGAGAGATTGAGGTTGGGAAAGAGATTGAGATTTAAACTTTCTCCAAAATGTAGAACAAAATATTCAACTCCAGGTATCAGAACTGAGCTCTTGTGTTGGCTCTGTCACTCTTTGTGACTGTGTCATTTATCCTCTATAGTCCTATTGTCTTCTCTGAAAAATGAGGGAGTTGGCCTGTAGATCATCACTTTCCCACATTGTGAGTCCATAACTCAGGCTTTCATATTAAAGCAAAAATGTGGGGGAATGCATAGTTTCAGGTCTGCTTGCGTTCATGACTGAACTACTCAACTTCCTATAGAAAGCACAGATTCTTATGTATAATAGAAATATGTATGTTCATTTTTATTTTTATTTCTTGCATTTTCTGAATCATCTGCTATCAATGCAGTGCTTTGCACTTAGGATATCTTGTTAGATATACCATATTCCCATTCATGTTAAAGGAAAATAGGAACCTTGCAATGATTATTTTTTGTTTACATAGATACAATCATTGTGATCTACAAGAAATACTGCCATTGGATAAGAGAGTGCATTCCAAGAGGGCAAAGCTTGTCATTTTATATTCTTTTTAAATAAAAAGCAAGTGAAATTCAGAACTTAATTATATGCTGCCTCTAATAGTTTTGGGTGTGAGATTATCTCCCCAACTAGATTATAAACTAATTGAGAGAAGAAACTATCTTGTATGCATTTTGTGTCACCCAAAAACCAAATGCAGTGCTATGCACCTAGAATACAGGTTAGAAATGCACTTCCTCTCTGATACTATAATAATAAGTTATTGACTCATGGTATCTTAGCCTTGTGTGGTCATTTGGGGGTTTCTAGCCCAACTTCCCAGCCAGTGTGACGGAAACCCAGTGAAGAGGAGTGTACCACCCAGAAAAGCATTTCAACACACTTAGAGAGCTCAGACTGTGAGAAAGCTCTTCACTGTGTTGAGCTAAAGTATATCTCTCTGTATCTTTCACCTGTAGATCTTTCTGGAAAAACAGCAATGAACCATTTGTCTTTATTTTTTTCTTGTTCAACTGTGTTCACCTCCAGAATTTATCATTTTGTAAGTGTTTCTATAAGGACCTTGATGGCTTCAGAGCAAATACATAACAAATCATTTTTTAAAAATTGAGTCATTGCAGCCATAAAAAGGAACAAAATAATGTCTTTTGCAGCAACTTGGATGGAGTTGGAGGCCATGATTCCAAGTGAAGTAACTCAGGAATGCAAAACCAAATACTATTTGTTCTCACTTACAAGTGGGAGCTAAGCTATGAGGAGGCAAAGACATACAGAGTGATATAATGGACTTCGGAGACTCACGGTGGGAGATTGAGAGGTGTGAGGGAGGGATAAAAGACTACATATTGGGCACATGGTACACTTCTCAGGTAATGGGTGCACCAAAATCTCAGAATTCACCACTATAGAATTCATCCATGTAACAAAAAACCACTTGTACCTCAAAGGTTGTTGAAATGAAAAGTAATAATAATTTAAAAAATTGAGCCACTGTAAAGTAATGGAATGAGATTTATTAGAGTTCTATTTCCACACTGAATGGGATAACTTCAGGTGATTTATTTCAGAAGCACTTAATTAGTATTTACTTTGTGCCAGACACTATTCTAAGTCCTTTATAAATATTAACTAATTTCAATCTACAAAACAACCCTAGGAGATAGATACTATTATACCATGTTATAGATGAGGAAACTGAAGTACAGTTTATTTAGGTAACTTGCCCAGGGTTTTCAATTAGTCAGTAAGAAGTAGAATGATGAACAAGGCCTTCTGGCTCCAGAATCCTATTCTTTTTTTTTTTTTTTTTTTTTAATAATTCCCTACTGGCTTTATTATGAAAATCACTAAAAAAATGCAAGATTTCAATAACATCAACAGGAGTACTAGTCAAGGGTTTTGTAATCTGTAGAGAGAATTTGCATCAACCCAGTCACATATAGAATCCTAAAAGATATAGCAAGATTAGGAAGAAATGCAGCTGGGGATGTCCACCACCTCCATTGTTTACATACAGTAATAAAATCACACATCTGAGGAGGAGATAGACAATCAGAACACATGAACCAACAAGGGGAAAAAAATCAACAAATGGCTTGTGAAAATATTAGGAAATATAAGAAAGAACAAAGAGCTCATGTAAGATACCAAGGAAAATTTGTGTTAGAAAAAACAGTTAACTGAAAGAATACAAAATAAATCTTTGAAAGCATCTGTTTTGTGTTCTTGATAAAATTCTCAAACCATGTCCTTTATCAAATGAAAGAGAAGATGATGAGACGATAGACTAAGATTAAAAGTAAGTTGTTTAAGATGTAGGAAGAGATTGAAAAGGCTCAATGAGGTAAAGAAAGGTAATGAAGAAATGTAAATACTTCACACCTTTGTTTGTTTGTTTGTTTTTGAGACAGGGTCTCACTCTGTTACCTAAGCTGGAGTATGGTAGTGCAATCAGAATTCACAGCAGCCTCCACCTCCTGGGCTTAGGCAATCCTCCCACCTCAGGCTCCACCCGTCGAATAGCTGGGACTACAGGTGCATGACACCACACCTGGCTAATTTTTCATATTTTTTGTAGAGATGGGGTATCACTATGTTGCCCAGGCTAGACTCGAATTCCTGGGCTCAAGTGATCTTCCCACCTTGGCATCCCAAAGTTCTGAGATTACAGGTGTGAGCCACTGCACCTGGCTGCTTCATACCTTTTAAAGTTGAGATCATAAGTTTAAACAGTTGCAAAGGATCTTTCTAGTGTATTATGAACATTAATATTTCAAGACAAAAATATATGATCACTACTTAAAATGTGTCCAGTGTAATCTAAATACTTTGCTTATTTTCATAATGACCACTATCTACTTTAAAAAGTACATGAACAAGCTCATCTTTAACAGTTGAAAATTTAAAATAGTTTTTCAGATTTTCAGTTTGATTTTCCTTTCCCTGTAGGATATATTTTAAGCATGGATTTTAAAAATATTGATTATCATATTTTCAACAGCAGAAATATGATATACATTTAAATTTTAAATTGATACATTTAAAAATTTAAACTTGAAAAAGTTTTCTGACAAAACTTGAGATCTTCCCTATTAGAAGATTTCAGGTATACGGTATATTATTATTAACTACAGTCACCATGCTATACATTATATCTCCAGTAATCATTCATCTTACAGCTGAAGATTTGTATCCTTTGACCATTATCTCCTCTTTTCCCCATGCCAAAACTCCCAAATTATGTGAAGTGATGAATATGTTAATTAGTTTTACTGTGGTAATCATTTCACAATACATACATATATAAAAACACATTGTACACACTAAATATATGTAATTTTTGCTAGTTATACCTCAATAAAGATAGAAAATATTTTTTCTGTGACCATAGGCTCTAAGTGTTAAACAATTTTTTTCTAGTTTGAGATATAATTACAATTGTTGTTATTGACTGATTAAAATGATGTAACTACATCGCCTTTTTTTTTCTTTTTTTTTTTATTATACATTAAGTTCTAGGGTACATGTGCATAATGTGCAGGTTTGTTACATATGTATATTTGTGCCATGTTGGTGTGCTGCACCCATCAACTCGTCAGCACCCATCAATTCATCATTTATATCATGTATAACTCCCCAATGCAATCCCTCCCCCATCCCCATGATAGGCCCCAGTGTGTGATGTTCCCCTTCCCGAGTCCAAGTGATCTCATTGTTCAGTTCCCACCTATGAGTGAGAACATGCGGTGTTTGGTTTTCTCTTCTTGTGATAGTTTGCTAAGAATGATGGTTTCCAGCTGCATCCATGTCCCTACAAAGGACGCAAACTCATCCTTTTTTATGGCTGCATAGTATTCCATGGTGTATATGTGCCACATTTTCTTAATCCAGTCTGTCACAGATGGACATTTGGGTTGATTCCAAGTCTTTGCTATTGTGAATAGTGCTGCAATAAATATACGTGTGCATGTGTCTTTGCAGTAGAATAATTTATAATCCTTTGGGTATATACCCAGTAGTGGGATGGCTGGGTCATATGGTACATCTAGTTCTAGATCCTTGAGGAATTGCCATACTGTTTTCCATAATGGTTGAACTAGTTTACAATCCCACCAACAGTGTAAAAGTGTTCCTATTTCTCCACATCCTCTCCAACAACTGTTGTTTCCTGATTTTTTAATGATTGCCATTCTAACTGGTGTGAGATGGTATCTCATTGTGGTTTTGATTTGCATTTCTCTGATGGCGAGTGATGATGAGCATTTTTTCATGTGTCTGTTGGCTGTATGAATGTCTTCTTTTGAGAAATGTCTGTTCATATCCTTTGCCCACTTTTTGATGGAGTTGTTTGTTTTTTTCTTGTAAATTTGTTTGAGTTCTTCGTAGATTCTGGATATTAGCCCTTTTCAGATGAGTAGATTGCAAAAATTTTCTCCCATTCTGTAGGTTGCCAGTTCACTCTGATGGTAATTTCTTTTGCTGTGCAAAAGCTCTTTAGTTTAATTAGATCCCGTTTGTCAATTTTTGCTTTTGCTGCTGTTGCTTTTGGTGTTTTAGACATGAAGTCCTTGCCCATGCCTATGTCCTGAATGGTACTACCTAGATTTTCTTCTAGGGTTTTTATGGTATTAGGTCTAACATTTAAGTCTCTAATCCATCTTGAATTAATCTTCGTATAAGGAGTAAGGAAAGGATCCAGTTTCAGCTTTCTACTTATGGCTAGCCAATTTTCCCAGCACCATTTATTAAATAGGGAATCCTTTCCCCATTTCTTGTTTCTCTCAGGTTTGTCAAAGATCAGATGGCTGTAGATGTGTGGTATTATTTCTGAGGACTCTGTTCTGTTCCATTGATCTATACCTCTGTTTTGGTACCAGTCCCATGCTGTTTTGGTTACTGTTGCCCTGTAGTATAGTTTGAAGTCAGGTAGCGCGACGCCTCCAGCTTTGTCCTTTTGACTTAGGATTGTCTTGGCAATGCGGGCTCTTTTTTGGTTCCATATGAACTTTAAAGCAGTTTTTTCCAATTCTGTGAAGAAACTCATTGGTAGCTTGATGGGGATGGCATTGAATCTATAAATAACCTTGGGCAGTATGGCCATTTTCACGATATTGATTCTTCCTATCCATGAGCATGGTATGGTCTTCCATTTGTTTGTGTCCTCTTTGATTTCACTGAGCAGTGGTTTGTAGTTCTCCTTGAAGAGGTCCTTTATATCCCTTGTAAGTTGGATTCCTAGGTATTTTATTCTCTTTGAAGCAATTGTGAATGGAAGTTCATTCCTGATTTGGCTCTCTGCTTGTCTGTTACTGGTGTATAAGAATGCTTGTGATTTTTGCACATTAATTTTGTATCCTGAGACTTTGCTGAAGTTGCTTATCAGCGTAAGGAGATTTTGGGCTGAGATGATGGGGTTTTCTAAATATACAATCATGTCATCTGCAAACAGGGACAATTTAACTTCCTCTTTTCCTAACTGAATACCCTTGATTTCTTTCTCTTGCCTGATTGCTCTAGCCAGAACTTCCAACACTATGTTGAATAGGAGTGGTGAGAGAGGGCATCCCTGTCTTGTACCAGTTTTCAAAGGGAATTTTTCCAGTTTTTGCCCATTCAGTATGATACTAGCTGTGGGTTTGTCATAAGTAGCTCTTATTATTTTGAGGTACGTTCCATCAATACCGAATTTATTGAGCGTTTTTAGCATGAAGGGCTGTTGAATTTTGTCAAAAGCCTTTTCTGCATCTATTGAGATAATCATGTGGTTCTTGACTTTGGTTCTGTTTATATGCTGGATTATGTTTATTGATTTGCGAATGTTGAACCAGCCTTGCATCCCAGGGATGAAGCCCACTTGATCATGGTGGATAAGCTTTTTGATGTGCTGCTGAATCCGGTTTGCCAGTATTTTATTGAGGATTTTTGCATCGATGTTCATCAGGGATATTGGTCTAAAATTCTCTTTTTTTGTTGTGTCTCTGCCAGGCTTTGGTATCAGGATGATGTTGGCCTCATAAAATGAGTTAGGGAGGATTCCCTCTTTTTCTATTGATTGGAATAGTTTCAGAAGGAATGGTACCAGCTCCTCCTTGTACTTCTGGTAGAATTCAGCTGTGAATCCATCTGGTCCTGGACTTTTTTTGGTGGGTAGGCTATTAATTGTTGCCTCAATTTCAGAGCCTGCTATTGATCTATTCAGGGATTCAACTTCTTCCTGGTTTAGTCTTGGGAGAGTGTAAGTGTCCAGGAAATTATCCATTTCTTCTAGATTTTCTAGTTGATTTGCATAGAGGTGTTTATAGTATTCTCTGATGGTAGTTTGTATTTCTGTGGGGTCAGTGGTGATATCCCCTTTATCATTTTTTATTGCATCTATTTGATTCCTCTCTCTTTTCTTCTTTGTTAGTCTTGCTAGCGGTCTGTCAATTTTGTTGATCTTTTCAAAAAACCAACTCCTGGATTCATTGATTTTTTGGAGGGTTTTTTGTGTCTCTATCTCCTTCCGTTCTGCTCTGATCTTAGTTATTTCCTGCCTTCTGCTAGCTTTTGAATGTGTTTGCTCTTGCCTCTGTAGTTCTTTTAATTGTGATGTTAGAGTGTCAATTTTAGATCTTTCCTGCTTTCTCTTGTGGGCATTTAGTGCTATAAATTTCCCTCTACACACTGCTTTAAATGTGTCCCAGAGATTCTGGTATGTTGTATCTTTGTTCTCATTGGTTTCAAAGAACATCTTTATTTCTGCCTTCATTTCATTATGTACCCAGTAGTCATTCAGGAGCAGGTTGTTCAGTTTCCATGTAGTTGAGCGGTTTTGAGTGAGTTTCTTAGTCCTGCGTTCTAGTTTGATTGCACTGTGGTCTGAGAGACAGTTTGTTATAATTTCTGTTCTTGTACATTTGCTGAGGAGTGCTTTACTTCCAACTATGTGGTCAATTTTGGAATAAGTGCGATGTGGTGCTGAGAAGAATGTATATTCTGTTGATTTGGGGTGGAGAGTTCTATAGATGTCTATTAGGTCCGCTTGGTGCAGAGATGAGTTCAATTCCTGGATATCCTTGTTAACTTTCTGTCTCGTTGATCTGTCTAATGTTGACAGTGGAGTGTTGAAATCTCCCATTATTATTGTATGGGAGTCTAAGTCTCTTTGTAAGTCTCTATGGACTTGCTTTATGAATCTGGGTGCTCCTGTTTTGGGTGCATATATATTTAGGATAGTTAGCTCTTCCTGTTGAATCGATCCCTTTACCATTATGTAATGGCCTTCTTTGTCTCTTTTGATCTTTGATGGTTTAAAGTCTGTTTTATCAGAGACTAGGATTGCAACCCCTGCTTTTTTGTGTTCTCCATTTGCTTGGTAGATCTTCCTCCATCCCTTTATTTTGAGCCTATGTATGTCTCTGCATGTGAGATGGGTCTCCTGAATACAGCAGACTGATGGGTCTTGACTCTTTATCCAGTTTGCCAGTCTGTGTCTTTTAATTGGAGCATTTAGTCCATTTACATTTAAGGTTAATATTGTTATGTGTGAACTTGATCCTGCCATTATGATATTAACTGGTTATTTTGTTCGTTAGTTGATGCAGTTTCTTCCTAGCCTCGATGGTCTTTACATTTTGGCATGTTTTTGCAATGGGTGGTACCAGTTGTTCCTTTCCATGTTTAGGGCTTCCTTCAGGGTCTCTTGTAAGGCAGGCCTGGTGGTGACAAAATCTCTAAGCATTTGCTTATCTGTAAAGGATTTTATTTCTCCTTCACTTATGAAACTTAGTTTGGCTGGATATGAAATTCTGGGTTGAAAATTCTTTTCTTTAAGAACGTTGAATATTGGCCCCCACTCTCTTCTGGCTTGTAGAGTTTCTGCCGAGAGATCTGCTGTTAGTCTGATGGGCTTCCCTTTGTGGGTAACCCGACCTTTCTCTCTGGCTGCCCTTAAGATTTTTTCCTTCATTTCAACTTTGGTGAATCTGGCAATTATGTGTCTTGGAGTTGCTCTTCTGGAGGAGTATCTTTGTGGCGTTCTCTGTATTTCCTGAATTTGAATGTTGGCCTGCCCTACTAGGTTGGGGAAGTTCTCCTGGATGATATCCTGAAGAATGTTTTCCAACTTGGATCCATTTTCCCCCTCACGTTCAGGCACCCCAATCAGACGTAGATTTGGTCTTTTTACATAATCCCATACTTCTTGTAGGCTTTGTTCATTTCTTTTTCTTCTTTTTTCTTTTGGTTTCTTTTCTCGCTTCATTTCATTCATTTGATCCTCAATCGCTGATACTCTTTCTTCCAGTTGATCGAGTCGGTTACTGAAGCTTGTGCATTTGTCACGTATTTCTTGTGTCATGGTTTTCATCTCTGTCATTTCGTTTATGACCTTCTCTGCATTAATTAGTCTAGCTGTCAATTCTTCCACTCTTTTTTCAAGATTTTTAGTTTCTTTGCGCTGGGTACGTAATTCCTCCTTTAGCTCTGAGAAGTTTGATGGACTGAAGCCTTCTTCTCTCATCTCGTCAAAGTCATTCTCTGACCAGCTTCGATCCGTTGCTTGCGATGGGCTGCGCTCCTTTGCAGGGGGAGATGCACTCTTATTTTTTGAATTTCCAGCTTTTCTGCCCTGCTTTTTCCCCATCTTTGTGGTTTTATCTGTCTCTGGTCTTTGATGATGGTGACGTACTGATGGGGTTTTGGTATAGGTGTCTTTCCTGTTTGATAGTTTTCCTTCTGACAGTCGGGACCCTCAGCTATAGGTCTGTTGGAGATGGCTTGAGGTCCACTCCAGACCCTGTTTGCCTGGGTATCAGCAGCAGAGGTTGCAGAAGATAGAATATTGCTGAACAGCGAGTGTACCTGTCTGATTCTTCCTTTGGAAGCTTCCTCTCAGGGGTGTACCCCACCCTGTGAGGTGTGGGGTGTCAGACTGCCCCTAGTGGGGGATGTCTCCCAGTTAGGCTACTCAGGGGTCAGTGACCCACTTGAGCAGGCAGTCTGTCCGTTCTCAGATCTCAGCCTCCGTGTTGGGAGATCCACTGCTCTCTTCAAAGCTGTCAGACAGAGTCATTCGTGTCTGCTCAGGCCTCTGCTGCTTCCCCTGTTGTTTTTTAGCTGAGCCCTGCCCCCAGAGGTGGAGTCTATAGAGACAGGTAGGTTTCCTTGAGCTGCTGTGAGCTTCACCCAGTTCAAGCTTCCCAGTGGCTTTGTTTACCTACTTAAGCCTCAGCAGTGGCGGGCGCCCCTCCCCCAGCCTCGCTGCTGCCTCGCGGTTAGATCGCTGCAGACTGCTGTGTTAACAATGAGGGAGGCTCTGTGGGCGTGGGACCCTCCTGGCCAGGTGAGGGATATATTCTTCTGGTGTGCCTGTTTGCTTAAAGCACGGTGTTGGGGTGGGAGTTACATGATTTTCCAGGTGTTGTGTGTCTCAGTTCCCCTGGCTAGGAAAAGGGATTCCCTTCCCCCTTGCGCTCCCCAGGTGAGGCGATGCCTCGCCCTGCTTCAGCTCTCGCTGGTCAGGCTGCAGCAGCTGACCAGCACCGATTGTCCCGCACTCCCTAGTGAGATGACCCCAGTACCTCAGTTGAAAATGCGGAAATCACCGGTCTTCTGTGTCGCTCGTGCTGGGAGTTGGAGACTGGAGCTGTTCCTATTCGGCCATCTTGCTCCGCCCTCCAGAATCCTATTCTTAACCACTATGCTATGCTGGGATAACTGTTACGGGTTTCCAAAAAGTCTAGGACATTTAATTTTGTTTCTTTTGTTCTCTGAAGTAAGAACCTAGTCGTTTAAAGTTTCCAATTTTTCATGTGAACTTTACTTATTTAAAAGTTAATCTTAAAAGATCTGGAAAAGGTACGCTTTCATTTGTCCTGTTTGTGCCACCTTGAAGCGCTCTACCTTTATTTACTTTAATTATATAAAACTTTTGCCTGTTTAATTAATTGACGTTGCTACTATCTGGGTAAGTTTTACTATAGTCTCCAAGGATGCTGTTACATCAGCTGTGTTTTCTATCCCTTGGGCAACTGTTAACTTTTTTCCATCTAGGACCCTTGCACTCTCCCACACTTTATTTAAAGCTTCACCTTGGCTGAAGTCAAGCCTAAAACACCAAATAAATATCATAATTTGCTCATTTTTTAACACTTTCTTTGAATTCCTAACAACTCATTTACCATATCTGTCATTAACTGGGATCTTGGCTTTATTGAGTGCCTATCTCACACCAAGCATTTGCACATGTGTCATATGATTTATTCCTGCTAGGAAACTGAGATAGCGAGTTTAAATACCCTGACAGAGGTTCAAATTCAGGTCTTTGTGATTCTAAAACTTATTCTGTAGTGTATACAACAACACACTTTCTTCACTTCTCTGGGTCTGGTCTTAGTTTCCTCACCTGAAAAAGGGAAAAAAAAAATATATATATATATATATAAAGTAGACTGAGAGCCTGTTAAGTGTTAGGCATCAGGCTAGGTTCTGCTCTGAAGGGGTTCACAGAAATACGCGACTTTAATTTAATGGGTTCATAGTGGTGATGTCTATTTGAACAGTGTTTTAAGTACCCATTGATCCCTTTTACTTGGTGTAAATCAAAAGCTGGCTCTCACGGAATGAGCAGGATTTCTCCCTTTCTAAGGAAGCACATTCCATAATCCTGTAAGACCTTTAAATATATTTTTAAAAATCAAATTTATGTTGTACTGTTTTTTATATACACAGATTTATTAAGTATGTGGTGTGGAAATTATAGTTTGTTAGACTATTAAATTCATGACAACAGGAACCATGTCCACTGCCTTGTACTAGTACTTAATACATATTTGGAAAACAAATGAAAGAAAAAATAGTTGTAAATATGCAGACTCTTACACAACTGACAATTTGAAGTTTTGTTTAATGAGTAACTACTATATAGTGCACACCACCTTTATTATTTATACAAATTTCAACTCAGCTAGTATTTATTGAGAATCTAGTATGCCAAGTACTGTACTAGGAGAGGTAATATTCAATTCAAATTAATGTTGTACTTGAGTGTGGTCATTGAATCTAGGGGAGTTTTAATAGAATGATAGATGGAAGCTGTATTGTAGTACATGCTGGAGTGATTAAGGGTGAGGAAGAGGAGGTATCAGGTAGAAGAAGATATTTCAACCATGAAGGCTTTGGAGGCCTTCCTCTAGAGGGAGGCCAAGTTGAAGTTTAGGAAAGTCACATGGATGTTTGTTGGGGAGACAAAATTACAGCTCAAGTGATAGTGGGAAGAGGCCTGAGGAACATGGTCAAGGGATAGATGGGTTCTACTGTGGTTTGAATGTGGTTTGTCCCTGCCAAGATTCGTCTTCAAATTTAATTGCCAATGTAATAGGGCCTTCAAGAAGTGTTTACATCATGGGAATTCCACCCTCACAAATAGATTAATGCAGTTCTAGTAAGACTGGGTTTGTTTTCATGAGAGTGTGTTGTTATAAAGTGGGCCAACCACTTTGTCCCCCTTTCTTTCGCATGCGTCTAATTGTTCTTCCACTTTCCACTATGAGTTGAAGCAGCACAAAGCCCACACCAGAAGGACTGCCTAATCTTGGACTTTCCTACCTTCAGAACCATGAGCCAAAATGAACTTATTTTCTTTATAAATTACCCAGTCTCAGATATTCCTTTATAGCAACAGAAGATGGACCAGTTCCTAGTGTTTGGCGTATTCTTCAGTAACATTGTGGGCCTACACATAAGGTTTTTTTTTTTTTTTTTTTTTTTTTTTTTTTTTTTTTTTAATGAAGGGTGTATAACATCAGGATTCCTAAAGTCTTATCATTTATCCACTAAGACATTTTTTGAAATTTGTTTGAAATTTTGAAAATAAAATGTAAACATGAGAGACTGTGGCTTATCCATATTTGTACCTTCAACATCTAGTTATATGGCCCTGAGTTAGTTCTTACTGTTTGTTTAGTGAATAAATTTATAAAAGTTTAATTATGGATAACTGCTATTGATATACATTGAATAAATGGATATAAACCATCTACCCTAAAAGGTTTAGAGGCCTACATTTACCTGCCTGAAGGTAATGAGCTAGACTTAATCTTTCAGAGTTATTTCCAACTCTAGAATTCGCAGAATTCTTACCCTTTACTGAATGAATCTTATTTGACGTTTGCCAAACCTGAAAACACGAGTTGTGTTGTTTCAGTAATTACTAATGTGAAAGCTGCTTTGTTGTTTGAGGCTTGAGTATCTTCAGTGGAACAAGTGTTTAGTAGCACATGTAATACATAATACCATCCATATTAGACCCTGGGAATTTCAGCCTAGTTTTATGTCAGTGTGAGTTGAAGAAGTTTGTATTTGCTGAGAACTTTTATGATCTTTTGTAGGATTATACTGTTATTTTAAATAGAATGAAGGCATTTTGGTTCCCTTTCTGTATATGGAATTATATGGCTGTCAGATTTAATGGTTTAAGTCATTCAGTACTTAGTGACATAGATGATATCTACATGACATGATTCCTACCTACAGTACAGGAATCCATCAGCTTTGATGGACTTTCCCTTCACCTCAGTATAAATGTAAATGCCTTCTTTAAATTACTATTTAAGCCACCACTCCTCCTCCTCCATCTCCTCCTTTTTCACCTCCTTCTTCTTTTTTGCCTAGGCATTTAAGCTGAGTTGATTTTTGAGATGATTCTTTATAGGTACCTTCTTACTTTCCATATATGTTGGTACTTACCAACATATATGTACAGACTTCCTTGCTTGTTTGACTTTGGTATTTCCATTGAGTTTTATTGTCAAATCCCTGTTTTCTTTGCAGGCTCTTACTCAGATCTTGTCCTGAAAACCTCTTGTGATGAAATCTTTTTTTAAGGAAATTTGCCTTCTTTTTATGACTTGCACACTCCAGATTTTTATATAGTAAATTGACAAGTTAGCAACGTAGTTGCATTTGTGAAGGTTACCAACAATCTTGTTGTAGTATTATAGCTTCATAGATTTTTCATAATTTCCAAATCTTGGTTCAGAGATTTCACTTTGATTTGGATAGCCATTTTTTTGGTAGAAAAATTTTATTTTTAGAGGAAGGATCTCCTGTGCCCAAGGGTTTTTATGCTTCCCTTCTGCCAGCTGGTTGCCAGATTTCTGGACCACATGTTCTTTTGAATGATGATTTTAAACCCAATGTGTCAAGCAGTTTCTAACTTATTTGCCAGATATGTATGAAAACATATACCTTCCAAATTATAAGCAATTCAGGATGCTTTAGCTTCCATGGGTAGGGATTAGTAAGCTTTCTTATTGTAATTTCAGGAATCTGGGGTGTAGAGAATGAGAACGTGGAGATTTTTCATTGGTGTTTATGACTGTTATGATTTCTGAGAAATTTAAATATTGAAAAACAATGCAATGATTTGGTGACAAGTCTAGAATTAAAATTTGTGAAAGACTGATTTTGTTTTTAAATGAAATTTTAACATTGCTCTTTAAAAGTATGTACCTCATAGGATATTGGGGATGATTAAATGAGAAAATGAATATAAAATGCCTAGCACAGTGTCTGGCACAGAAATAGAGCTCCATACATGTTAACTATTATTGATACCTATTACTTAATAATCAATAGATTGACCTTGGAAGATAAAAATACCTATTAGTTAATAACAAAGATATTGGCTTTAGAATACATCATATGATATGCTTAGCAAAGCAAATTTATCTTCCTCATTGTGTTCTAGTGGTTGTGAATCCTAAACTCACTCTTAGAATTCCTACTTAATACAATTCCCAGTATCATAGTTGATTAGAAATTAATATAGAAAATATTTTGTGTGGACACAGTTTATCCAGACCAGAGGATAACAGGAGAAATGGGCTCACAGAGGTAGACACAGGAAAAAGAGAGGACAAACCAAATTATTTGTTTAACAGAAGAAATGTGCCAGATCTCATGAGTTTTGGCTTGCAACAGACTGTGGCCAGGAGAATCAGATGGTTACAAACAGGTAAACTAAATCTGATTCTAACAGGTTTTAGAAAGTAGAGAGGATCAGATAGAGTATGATAGAAAAGCTGAATCCAAAGTTTGGACAACCTGTAGTAGAGAGGCAAATGAAACAAAACCATGTGTCCAAAGAAGATGTTGTTCTCTGAAACTGAACAAGGGTGTCACGGCAGTTGTGTTGAAATTAATGGAAGACACAGGCCCACAGAGGTCAATGAATCTTTATAACCTCAGAAGCAAGGGATTGCCTTTCTCCAGGGATTTAAAGCTATGGAAGGTGTCCCTCTGGTTTTCAGTAGTGTGAAAATGCCTCCATAGCCAGGAATTAAGTTCCAACATGAATATGAGCTGTCAATAAAACAAACTAAATGAACCAGGACAATTGGATTAAACTTTTGGGACTCTGCCTACCCATTCTGATCACAGATTGCCAAGATATCAGATAAGATGAAATTACAGCGTGAACTCTTCGTGTGTACACTAAAAATTTTAGGCATTTCAGCCAAGTAAATGAACCCTTCTGGGCCTCTGTTCAAGGTTAAAGTAATCAGTAGGTTACTTTGTCCCTCATTGGCTTTGATAACTCTATTATGAGCCCATTTTATTTGGAACATTTTCATATTTGATGTATACTTGATTGTCCATATCCCCTTTTTTATATCCAAAACATGGATTTAAATCGCATGCCTTGCAAAAGTCGGCACAGAAGTTGTTTCCCCATTTATTGAGGTAAATCAGAGTTGAAACTGATAGATTTCATAGCATTGTTTTTATTGAAGATGAGTATTAGATTATGGGGGTAAGGTGTTGCTTTCCAATCTCATGGTATAATTAAACCAATCTCCTTTCCAGCTCCCCTCTACTTTGGGGGTTCTATAATCTTTCTTTTGAGATTTTTTTGAGATTGACCTTGGAAGATGGAAGAGAACTATTCTATCTGGGCCAGGAAGATGACTTTATAATGATTGTATTATATTTACACAACTTTCCTTAGTGTTAACAAGGGCATTGACTACTTGGCCAACATTCAATTAAAAGATGTTTAAAAGCAAGGCTATTTTGAAGTTCCTCTAAATTTTTCCATAAAGAAAGGCCCACAATTTCCAGTGAAGCATAAATTACTTTGGAATATCAAGAGAAAAGTGAAATTTTTTATTTTAGAAACTCTTAAAGAAGGATACCCTCAGGTCTGTGTAAAGATTGGGAAATGTAGAGCTTAAGATTCTATCCTGTCTGTGCTCCCAGCATTTCACTCATAACTTTTTACTAAAGTAGCCAACTTTCCAATGAACTCCAGGCAATTGGTTCGTAGATACGTATTTCAGTCATGTGCGTGATATGAATGTGAAATAATGCTTCTAGAAACAGTGAGTTCAGACACAAAGGGTTAGAACTCTTGTGCATACTTTCCTAGAAAATTCACTTTCCCAGAAAACTCCCTTCAAGGCTACTGGAAGGTTTGGCATTGGTCTTTGAAATCAGGGTACGTTTGGGACTCTCCCAACATTTTCAGCCACAAAGCTTTTTTCTCTTATAAGTGCTCTTGATAAGAAGGTACTTAGTATGGAGATTGAGAATCTGAATTTATTGGCTATAATGCCAGTGATGATTTCAGGTAAGGAAGCCCTCACGGGATGCCTATTAGGTATGGTAGTGAATCCCTTTACAACATGATATCACATGGATGCTACCTTAGTTTACCTCTCTGCCAAATAATTATCCTTACATGACCCTCATGTTTGACTAGAGAATTTCTTGGGCTGTTTATAAGTATTTAAAGGATGAATAAACATTTAGTGATAGCTTTTGATGTGTGTGTGTGTGTATGTGTGTATGTGTGTGTGTGTGTTGGTATGGGGAGGTGAACAGTGAATGTTCAACCAAATCTTATCAGTGAATATCTTGGCTACCAAAATTTAATTTGATTCAATTCAATATGTACTTTGGGAGAACCATGAACACTTTCTTTTTTCTTTTTCTTTTTGAGACAGAATTTCCCTTTGTTGCCCAGGCTAGAGTGTAATGGCACGATCTCCATTCACTGCAACCTCTGCCTTCCAGGCTCAAGCGATTCTCGTGCTTCAACCTCCTGAGTAGCTGGGATTACAGGCATGTGCCACCATGCCCAGATAATTTTTATATTTTTAGTAAAGATGGGGTTTCACCATGTTGGCCCGGCTGGTCTGGAACTCCTGGCCTCAAGTGATCCGCCCGCCTCAGTCTCCCAAAGTGCTAGGATGACAGGTGTGAGCCACCACGCCCATCTGCATGAACACTTTCAAACCACTGGTTTGAAAGGGGTGCTGGTTAAAGCCCTATAGCAGGAATTTACAGGATGCCATTATATCCAAAAAGTTACTGTTCAGATTTAGTTCCTGGTGTGAGCTTATTATTTGGCAAAATGTAACTGGAAAAAACCATCCTAGTTGAAAGTTCAACTACATTTTTAAAAGAATTTATATTATAGAGACAAAGATTGAAAAGTATTTGCGTCAGTTCAGAAAATAGGAATGTAGCTATGTGTCCTTAATGACTGGGGTCATTGATAAATGATGGGTAGGTAGCAAAATGCAAACAAGAAGCTATAATTTTCTGTTTCCCAACCTTTTTATGTTGACCGGTCTTGAAATACTCTCTATCTTGGCCTCACGGAGCCTGTGAAGTAGAGAAAAACACTCTGACCTTTATCTACTTTCGCTTCACCTTTTGTTCTTCCACAGTACATTGAATGCATGAACTTTACTCTGACTCTGTGCTGTGGGCTCCTTAAGTAAACCAATTTTCCAGGAGCAGATCATTGTTAACATACTACATTTACGGCCTCTAAGATTCTACTCTGCTTCAATTCTGTGAGAGAGGCTCCTTCTTCTATAACAAATATATACTCCTTGGGTCGCTTTCCAGGTTCTTCAGAAACCACCCACACATTATTTCTCTTCACCAGTATAAACCTACCATCCTAACCAACCCATGTATGCTCACCATCCTACACATGCCAGGTGCCCAGTCTGATCTTCCAGCCCTTATTCATGCTGCTTCCCTTTTCAGAAATACTATCTGCTCCTCTTGCTTTCATCTAGATCCTTCTCATTCTTTAAGGCCCAGCTCCCCTTTCTTCTTGAAAACTCCTTTGACTACTCCAGACTTTAGTGATGTTCTGTTCTCAGAACCGTCATCAGATTTGTTGTTAATGTTACCAAATTTTGTTCTTAATTGTCTGCATTGTTTGCAGACATATCATATATGTTGTTCTTACCTCCCCAACTAAATTACGGGCTTCTTGAGTGCAGAGGCAGTGCCTTAAGGTTATTCTAATTCCCAAGAAGCACGTGATACAGGTCTGTGCAGGTAGTTGGCATACAAAACATGTTTGTTGATTGATTGGTATTTTCCTATATTAACATTTTTACAGATTTTACTTGCATTGATATTAAATATTTGTTGATTGGATAAAATGAATGATGGAATATATTTCTTTATTTTCTGCTCCTCTGGCTAGTCCTCACCTGCTACCACTCACTTGAATGTACAAGTCAAAGGACAGGGCTTTTGAGTTGTTCACCTTTGTTTCCCCAGGACCTAGATCAGGGCCTGGGTCATAGTGGATGCCTGATAAATGTCTGCCGAGTATTGTCAGCAAAATCATCCCACATATATTAAATGGAATCATTCTTGGGACCCATTTAGTATTTCATTCATCTAAAATGCTTGAGCATTATAGGATTGGAAGTGCCAAGTGTGTCAAGTTCCTGTTGTCTTCAACTTGAAATCCAGTTTTTGGTGAAAGAAGACCTTTTAATGGCACTGGAATTTCTGTCACATGCACATAAGCAAGCACTTGATGAGTGTGATTTAATAACAACTATGTTTAGAATCCAGGTTTTCAGTTGTTTTATATTAAATTGGGCTAGTTTAACATATTTAAATGGTGGGTTCTGGGTGTGGAGCAAGATGATCGAATAGGAACTGCTTCGGACTGCAGCTCCCAGTGAGATCAACATAGAAGACAGGTGATTTCTGCGTTTCCCACTGAGGTACCCAGCTCATCTCACTGGGACTGGTTAGACAGTGGATGCAACCCATGGAGGGCAAGCTGAAGCAGGGTGGGGCGTTGTCTCACTTGGGAAGCAGAAGGGGTCGGGAAACTCCGTCCCCTGGCCAAGAGAAGCCATGAGGGACTGTGCTGTGAGGCACGGTGCATTCAGGCCCAGATACTATGCTTTTTCCATGGTCTTTGCAACTCGCAGACCAGGAGATTCCCTTGGTTGTCTACCCCACCAGCACCCTGGGTTTCAAGCACAAAATTGGGCAGCTGTTTGGGGAGACACAGAGCTAGCTGCAGGAGTTTTTTCATACCCCAGTGGTGCCTAGAACACCAGTGAGACAGAACCGTTCACTTCTCTGGAAAGGGGGCTGAATCCAGGGAGCCAAGTGGTCTAGCTCAGCGGATCCCACCCTGCCAGAGCCCAGCAAGATAAGATACATTGGCTTGAAATTCTCACTGCAGGCACAGCAGTCTGAAGTCGACCTGGGATGCTCCAGCATGGTAAGGGGAGGGGTGTCTGCTATTACCAAGGTTTGAGTAGGCAGTTTTTCCCCACAGTGTAAACAAAGCCACCTCAAAGTTCGAACTGTGTGGAGCCCACCACAGCTCAGCAAAGCCACTATAGCCAGGCTGCCTCTCTAGATTCCTCTTCTCTGGGCAGGGCATCTCTGAAGGAAAGGCAGCAGTCCCAGTCAGGGGCTTATAGATAAAACTCCCATCTTCCTGGGACAGAGCACCTGGCAGAAGGGGAGGCTATGGGCACAGCTTCAGTAGACTTAAACGTTCCTGCCTGCTGGCTCTGAAGAGAGCAGCAGATCTCCCAGCACAGCACTTGAGCTCTGCTAAGGAACAGACTGCTTCCTCAAGTGGGGCCCTGACCCCGTGCCTCCTGACTGAGAGACACCTCCCAGCAGGGGTTGACAGACACCTCATACAGGAGAGCTCCGGCTGGCATCTGGTGGGTGTTACTCTGGGATGAAGCTTCCAGAGGAAGAAGCAGGCAGCAATCCTTGGTGTTCTGCAGTCTCCGCTGGTGATACCCAGGCAAACAGGTACTGAACTGGACCTCTGGCAAACTCCAACACACATGCAGCAGAGGCCTGACTGTTAGAAGGAAAACTAACAAACAGAAAAGAATAGCATCAACATCAACAAAAAGGACATCCACACAAAAACCCCATCTGAGGGTCACCAGCATCAAACACCAAAGGTAGATAAATCTGTGAAGATGAAGAAAAGGCAGCACAAAAAGGCTGAAAACTCCAAAAACTAGAACGTCTCTTCTCCTCCAAAGGATCACAACTCCTTGCCAACTAGGGAACAAAACTGGACGAAGAATGAGTTTGACAAATTGACAGAAGTAGGCTTCAGAAGGTGGGTAATAACAAACTCCTCCAAGCTAATGGAGCATGTTCTAACCCAACGCAAGGAAGCTACGAACCTTGAAAAATAGTTAGAGGTATTGCTAACTAGAATAACCAGTTTAGAGAAAAACATAAATGATTTGATGGAGCTGAAAAACACAGCACGAGAACTTTGTGAAACATACAAAAGTATGAATGGCCGAATCGATCAGGCAGAAGAAATGATATCAGAGATTGAAGATCAACTTAATGATATAAAGTGTGAAGACAAGATTAGAAAAAAAAGAATGAAAAGGAACAAACAAAGCCGCCAAAGAAATATGGGACTATGTGAAAAGACCAAACCTAAGTTTGATTGGTGTTACTGAAAGTGATGGGGAGAATGGAACCAAGCTGGAAAACACTCTTCAGGATATTATCCAGGAGAACTTCCTCAACCTAGCAAGAAAGGCCAACATTCAAATTCAGGAAATACAGAGAACACCACAAAGATACTCCTCGAGAAGACTAACCCTGAGACACATAACCGTCAGATTCACCACAGTTGAAATGAAGGAAAAAATGTTAAGGGCAACCGGAGAGAAAGGTCAGGTTACCCACAAAGGGAAGCCCATCAGACTAACAGTGGATCTCTCTGCAGAAACCCTACAAGCCAGAAGAGAGTGGGGGCCAATATTCAACGTTCTTAAAGAAAAGAATTTTCAACCCAGAATTTCATATCCAGTCAAACTAAGCTTCATAAGTGAAGGAGAAATAAAATCCTTTACAGACAAGCAAATGCTGAGAGATTTTGTCACCACCTGGCCTCCCTTACAAGAGCTCCTGAAGGAAGCACTAAAATATGGAAAGGAAAAACCGGTACCAGCCACTGCAACAACATACCAAATTGTAAAGACCACCGACACTATGAAGAAACTACATCAACTAACGGGCAAAATAACCAGCTAGCATCATAATGACAGGATCAAGTTCACACATAACAATATTAACCTTAAATGTAAATGGGCCAAATGCCCCAAATAAAAGACACAGACTGGCAAATTGGATAAAGAGTCAGGACCCATCAGTGTGCTGTATTCAGGAGACCCATCTCACGTGCAGAGACACACATACGATCAAAATAAAGGAATGGAGGAATATTTACCAAGCAAATGGAAAGCAAAAAAAAAAAAAAAAAAAAAAAAAAAAAAGCAGGGGTCGCAACTAGTCTCTGATAAAACAGATTTTAAACCAACAAAGATCAAAAGAGACAAAGAAGGGCATTACATAATGGTAAAGGGATCAATGCAACAGGAAGAGCTAACTATCCTAAATGTATATACACCCAATACAGGAGCACCCAGATTCATAAAGCAAGTTCTTAGAGACCTACAGAGAGACTTAGACTCCCACACAATAATAGTGGGAGACTTTAACACCCCACCGTCAATATTAGATCAATGAGACAGAAAGTTAACAAGGATATTCAGGACTTGAACTCAGCTCTGGACCAAATGGACCTAATGGACATCTACAGAACTCTCCACTCCAAATCAACAGAATATACATTCCTCTCAGAAACACATCACACTTATTCTTAAATTGACCACATAATTAGAAGTAAAACACTCCTCAGCAAATGCAAAAGAACAGAAATCATAACAGTCTCTCAGACCACAGTGCAATCAAATGAGAACTCAGGATTAAGAAACTCACTCAAAACCGTACAACTACATGGAAACTGAGCAACCTCCTTGGGAATGACTACTGGGTAAATAACGAAATTAAGGCAGACCTAAATAAGTTCTTTGAAACTAATGAGAACAAAGACACAATGTACCAGAATCTCTGGGACACAGCTAAAGCAGTGCTTAGAGGGAAATTTATATCTCTAAATGCCCACAGGAGAAAGTGGGAAAGATCTAAAATTGACACCCTAACATCACAATTACAAGAACTCGAGATGCAAAAGCAAACAAACTCAAAAGCTAGCAGAAGACAAGTAATAACTGAGATCAGAGCAGAACTGAAGGAGCTAGAGACACAAAAAACCCTTCAAAAAAAGCAATGAATCTAGGAGCTGGTTTTCTGAAAAGATTAACAAAAAAGATACACCACTAGCCAGACTAATAAAGAAGAAAAGAGATAAGAATCAAATACACACAACAAAAAATGATAAAGGGGATATCACCACTGATCCCACAGAAATACAGACTACCATCAGAGAATACTATAAACACACCTCTATGCAAATCAACTAGAAAATCTAGAAGAAATGGATAATTTCCTGGACACATGCACCCTCCCAAGACTAAACCAGGAAGAAGTCAAATCCCTGAATAGACCAATAACAAATTCTGAAATTGAGGCAGTAATTAATAGCCTGCCAACCCCAAAAAGCCCAGGACCAGACGGATTCACAGCCAAATTCCACCAAGGGTACAAAGAGGAGCTGGTACCATTCCTTCTGAAACTATTCCAAACAATAGAAAAAGAGAGACTAATATCCTCAATAAAATACTGGCAAACCTAATCCAGCAGCACATCAAAAAGCTTATCCACCATGATCAAGTCGGCTTCATCCCTGGGATGCAAGGCTATTTAAACATACGCAAATCAATAAACGTAATCCATCACAGAAACAGAACAAGGACAAAAACCACATGATTATCTCAATAGATACAGAAAAGGCCTTTGAGAAAATTTAACAGTGCTTCATGCTAAAAACTCTCAATAAACTAGGTATTATTGGAACATCTCAAAATAATAAGTTATTTATGACAAACCCACAGCCAATATCATACTGAATGGTCAAAAACTGGAAGCATTCCTTTTGAAAACCAGCACAAGACAAGGATGCCCTCTCTCACCACTCCTATTCAACATAGTATTGGAAGTTCTGGCCAGGACAATCAGGCAAGAGAAAGAAATAAAGTGTATTCAAATAGGAAGAGAGGAAGTTAAATTGTCTCTGTTTGCAGATGACATGATTGTATATTTAGAAAATCCCATTTTCTCAGCCTAAAATCTCCTTAAGCTGATAAGCAACTTCAGCAGAGTCTCGGGATACAAAATCAATGTGCAAAAATCACAAGCATTCCTATCCACCAATAACAGACAAACAGAGTCAAATCATGAGTGAATTCCCATTCATAATTGCTACTAAAAGAATAAAATACCTAGGAATTGAACTCACAAGGGATGTGAAGGACCTCTTCAAGGAGAACTACAAACCACTGCTCAAGGAAATAAGAGAGGACACAAACAAATGGAAAAACATTCCACGCTCATGGATAGGAAGAATTAATATTGTGAAAATGGCCATACTGCCCAAAATAATTTATAGATTCAATGCTGTCACCATCAAGCTACCACTGACTTTCTTCACAGAATTGGAAAAAACTACTTTAAATTTCATATATGGAAGCAAAAAAGAACCCACATAGCCAAGACAATCCTAAGCAAAAAGAACAAGGCTGGAGGTATCACGCTACCTGACTTCAAACTATACTACAAGGCTACAGTAACGAAAACAGCATGGTACTGGTACCAAAACATATATGTAGACCAATGGAACAGAACAGAGGCCTCAGAAATAACACCACACATCTACAAACATCTGATCTTTGACAAACCTGACAAAAATAAGCAATGGGGAAAGGATTCACTATTTAATAAATAGTGTTGAGAAAACTGGCTAGCCATATGCAGAAAATTGAAACTGGACCCCTTCCTTACACTTTATACAAAAATTAACTCAAGATGGATTAAAGACTTAAACACAAGACCTATAAAAACCGTGGAAGAAAACCTAGGCAATACCATTCAGGACATTGGCATGGACAAAAACTTCTTGACTAAAACACCAAAAGCAATGGTGACAAAAGTCAAAATTGACAAATGGGAGCTAATTAAACTAAAGAGCTTCTGCACAGCAAAAGAAACTCTCATCAGAGTGAACAGGCAATCTACAGAATGGGAGAAAATTTTTGCAATTTATCCATCTGACAAAGGGCTAATATCCAGAATCTACAAGGAACTTAAACAAATTTACAAGAAAAAAAAACAACCCCGTCAAAAGTGGATGAAGGATATGAGCAGATACTTCTCAAAAGAAGACATTTATGTGGTCAACAAGCATGGAAAAAAGCTCATCATCACTGGTCATTAGACAAATGCAAATCGAAACTGCAATGAGATACCATCTCCAGATACTGGAGAGGATGTGGAGAAACAGGAATGCTTTTACACTGTTGGTGGGAGTGTAAATTAGTTCAACCATTGTGGAAGACAGTGTGGTGATTCCTCAAGGATCTAGAACCACAAATACCATTTGACCCAGCAATCCCATTACTGGATATATACCCAAAGTACTATAAATCTTTCTGCTATAAAGACACATGCACACATATGTTTACTGTAGCATGATTCACAATAGCAAAGATTTGGAACCAACCCAAATGCCCATCAATGTTAGATTGGATAAAGAAAATGTGGCACATATACACCATGGAATACTATGCAGACATAGAAAAGGATGAGTTCATGTCCTTTGCAGGGACATGGATGAAGATAGAAACCATCATTCTCAGAAAACTAACACAGGAACAGAAAACCAAACACTGCATATTCTCACTCATAAGTGGGAGTTGAACAATGAGAACACATGGACACAGGGAGGGGAACATCACACACCACGGCCTGTTGGAGGGTGGGGAGCTAAGGGAGGGATAGTATTAGGAGAAATACCTAATGTAGATGGTGAGTGGATGGATGCAGCAAACCATCATGGCACGTGTATTCCTATGTAACAAACCTGCACGTTCTGCACATGTATCCCAGAACTTAAAGTACAATTAAAAAATAATAATAATAAAAAAACTTTAAATGGCATTTATTAGCAAGTTCTTGTACTATTTAAAAATGGACACATCTTTTTTAAAAAGATGTGCCAGTAACATTATTTTATCCATTGCTAAAGTGATTTTCAAAAGAGACACTGTTGCACCTATTTTTTCCTTTTATGATTATATGTATGAACTGAGTTGGGATGTTTAATTGTTTTGTAAAATAGAATAAGTTGACTTACCTGCTTTTTGAAAAAAGACATGGAATTTACCATCCCAGGAGTATTATGAAAAAAATGCAGCAAAGCTTTAAAAATACATTAATGAAAAAGTTCTGTACTTAGGCAAAATATCCTTATTTTTTACGACCACTTTTTTTTCTGGACAGAAGACTTGATTTTCCATAGGATGCCTATGAAATCATGGTTTCCATCTGCAGTGCTGAGTACCTCTTATATTCCTTACAGAACTTGTGGTGGACCACTAACAAAAACACGTGAGGGAAATAGAACTTGAAGCAAATCTGAAAACTTGAAGACTTTTAAATCTTGTCAGCCATCCAATTCAAGCAGTGTATGGCAGGTGTGTCATATATTTGTAGAGCCAAAATAAATGGCCACAAGAAATTCAGAAGTACTACAGATGTAAGGAAAGCTTAAAATGGAAAGAAAGAAAACATTGTTTTCATTGTTTATTCAGGGGTTGATAAATGCATTTAAAGGAAGACCTCTGCAATGATTGGTTTAGGTGCCAAAAATCTTTGTGATCTTCTGGACCAGGCACTGGCAGTGTTCCTGTTATGTGCTGGTTTGTGGACGGAAGGCAAAAGAAAGTAGGAGACAAGGAAAAAGTATAGGAAAACCGGGGCAAAAGTAGCTGATGGTAGTGGCCTTGCAAACAGCTCTAGGACAAGTTACCGTTTCCATTAGATTAGAAGAAAACATGTCTTTTTTCTCTTGTTTTACTTTCAAGACAACTTCCATGAGAAAAAAAAATGAATTCTTAAAAATAATAAAATCTGCAGTTCTTTTTTTCAAATATTACACTTAATAGAGAATCTGTTATGTATGTAATTTTAAAATATAAGTTTTTGCATTTTCCTTATGTTGTATCTTGTCTAGGACTCTCATAGATGAGCATCAATTCAAAGTCAAAGTTAACTATTTTATTTTCAAGGAAGAATACTTATGAAAGGTTTCTTCCTGTGGATTGGAGTGAAATCTCCCCCACCCTTACTCCCACCACCAGTTCAGTTTCATCATACCTATTACTGAGCAAAAACATTCCAAAGATGAACCTACTATCCAAAGACACGAACAGCAATCATCTGGGAATTTCATATTTTTATAAGATCTTGTTGCTATCAAATGGACAGGAATAGGTCATTCTTTGTGGAGAATGAATGCACTATATATGAAGAATCCTAGGTATTGTTATCCCAATTTGAAGGCTAGGATTGTGAGAAAATATTCAACTTCACAGGTCCAATCGATTCAAAACTAACAGAGGTGGCCAAAGCTCAGTTAGCCTAGAGGGTGCCCAACTGACAAAACTCTTTTCTAGTGTCATACAACAGAAGGGTTAATGTTAAATTACCATTTAATCTTTATAATTTTCAAAACAAAAATCCTGGGGAATGCTACTCTAACCCCCAATGACCAGATAGAGCCAGCAATGCTGAGCAAGACATGATCTTTATGCTCAAGGAGTTTAAATCTAGTAAGGGAGAAAAGGTTAAGGGGCCCAGTCAGCAAGCATGAAGAAGAATATGATAGATGCCATAAGAGTAACACAGTATTGTGGGATGGTTAAATGGTGGAGGGGACTCTGGAGTCAGGCTGCCTGAGTTTGAACCATGGCTTGATCACCTGCTAGCTTCATGAAGTTGTGCAAGTTAAATTACTCAACCTTTCTCCACCCTCATTTCCCCATCTGTAAAATGAGAACAGTAGTTGCCCTCTCCAAGAGAAATCTGGAGAGCAATAAGTCTCAATGCAATTCCAAGGTATTCCTCTTGATGACTTAACTTCTATGCAGTGGTGTTTGAGTGTGCGTTTAACAGTATTCTTAAATCATAGTGCTTGGTGTATCATTCATGATGAGTTAGAGGTTTGTGCTGAAGTCAGAATTCCTAGTGTTTACTTCCAGCTCTTCATAAATTCTAATACTCATTTTATTTCCTTGTACATCAAGTTACTTCTCTATTTAAATGAGCATAGCATGTTCCACAAGAGCAAGGACCTTATCAGTCTTGTTCAGTACCTAGAACAATGCCTGGCACATAGTAGATGCTAGATAAATGTTGGTTGAGCACAACTTACGGCAATTATGAAAATGTTGATACATCAGGCATGAATGTAATTCTGAGAACGAACCATAAGTACTCTACAAAAATGACAGGTTTCCCTTGTTTAAGATTCCCAAGAGAGATAAACAATGCTATCTATGACATTTCTCAGCTAGAATCACTGCATGAGATTTGGAGTCAGAAGATCTTGCCTGGAGTCATGGCTCTACCACCAGGCTTTGTAACTTCGAATAAGTAATTTAACCTCTATGAGCTTCATTTCAGTCATCAGTGTTTTAGGTTATCACTCATGCTTTAGAATATTTTTGAGAGATCGAAAGATCAGTGAAATACAAGCGCTTGTAAACTGCAACTACAATAAAATACAAATGCACTAAGAAATGGTAACTTTTCATGTTCTTCTTTAGAGGACTATAAATCTTAAGAAGCAGAACTGTATTCCTATTACTTAAGTCTAAGGAAGTGAAGATAAAGCTATATTATCCCCAAAACAAAATTGATCTTAAGAATACAGAGAAAACTGGCACTTCTCCCTGTCTTTTATACATAGACAAACAGAGCTGCATGAGAGAACTTCTCCCCATCTTTCCTCCAGCTCCCTTGAGTGTTGCACTTAGTTTCTTCTGAGTCAGCCCCTAAAATAGTTTCAGTCTGAAGGAAGACATGTGGTGGCTAGAACTGCTTTGAAGAGTTGGCCAGGGCTTCATCATAGGTTACAGGCCAAAATTTTGAAAAAGAAAAAAGAAAATTCCTTCTCCCTCTATCTCTGAATAAAATGCATGTCTAGAAGCCAGTTCTTGCTTGCATTTTTCATTTGTAAAAGTTCAGAATTCACATGTATCATTTATTATGTTTCTATACTTGGTGGACCTCTGTAGAAAAAGTCTTTCTCCAGACCCTCACTGTTTATGTTTTGAGCAGATCTTATATAGATAGATCTTTTTTTGTCATTTTCCTTCCAAATGTGTTCAGACAGACTATATAATTCAGTTGTGGGATTAGGTTGGAATATCATACTCTTCCAGAGTACTTTTCATAATACATTAAGTCAGTTACAGTGTGGAAATGAATTTACTCTTGAAATTCAACTTACTGACACTACTGAGAAAAATCTCTGGCTAAGGAGAAACTCAGAAAGTTTGGGATAGCTAATCCCATCACCAGTCAGGCTGTTTTTGGTTGTCATGTCTCTTTAGACATTTTAAAATATATATAACAGCTTTATTGGAATATAATTCACATACTATCCAATTCATCTATTTAAAGTGTACAATTCAGTGAATTGGTTATGGTATTTCAAAAATCAAGCAATCATCACCACTATCTAATTCCAGAACATTTTCATCACCCCCCAAAGGAGACTCTGTACCCATTAAGCAGTCATTCACCCTTATCCCTTCTTCCCAACCCCTGGCAACCACTAATCTATCTTCTGTCTCTGTAGATTTGGCTACTCTGAACGTTTCATATAAATGGAATCATACAATATGTGGCCTTTTGTGACAGTTATTTCGCTTAACATGATGTTGTCAAGGTTCATCCTTCTGGTAGCATGCCTCAGTACTTCATTCCTATTTGTGGCCGAATAACATTCCATTGTGTGGATATACCACATTTTGTTTATCCACTCATCTGTTAATGGACACTTAGGCTATTTCCACTTTTGGCTATTGTGAATAGTGTTGCTATGAACATTCATGTACAAGGATTTGTAGGAGGATTTCTGTATCGCTTGTTTTCAGATACTTTGGGTATATACTGAGTTGTGGAATTGAAGGAACTGTCAGACAGTTTGCCACAGCAACTGCACTATGTCGTATTCCTAGCCACAATGTATGAGGGTTCAAATTTCTCCAATTTCTCTGTCTTTCAAAATTATAGTTAGACTAATGAGAGTGAAGTGGTCATCACATTGTGATTTTGTTTTGCATTTCTATCATCAGGTTATTTAAAAAATATTTTTTCCTAGAAGTCATTTGCCTGCAACTTCAACCCTCTAGAACATGGTCCTGCATGTAACTTGATGCAGAAGGGCCCCCAAAGAAGTAAGAGCAGTCATAGAAGATGCAAGAAAGCTCTGCATCTTGTTCCATAGGCCCCTCATTCAGTGGGTAACTAATTGTTATTCAACATTCATGACTGGCTATTAGGTTTTTCAGAAGAGAGCTGGAAAATTCACTGTGGTAGATATTGTGACAGTCAGATAAGTGGCAGTGGATATGACAATTAGTCTGCCACTTAAAGATGAGAACAATTATACTTCCTAATATATTAATAGTCCCAAGTCTTTAATTAGAGGCCAAATTATATTTGATATTTTTTAAGAAGGCAAAGTTACATAGAATACATTTTAGAATGATTTCCATGAAGAATGATTCAGAGAAAAACATGTTTTGCTCTTGAGTAGATAAGCTTGCTTGAATTTTCTAGGTACTTAATTTCTCAATGGTATTTGAAAAGTCAGGTGATATTGAATTTCATCTTGAATATAGAAAAGACAAAGAGAAGATTGAGATTTTGTAAAGTTGTTGAAAATATTGTCCAAAAAATTAAATGAAATACTTTTAAGAACTTTAATCTCACTTTTTGATGAAGTTAACAGTTATTTGATTTTTCTAATACTCAGAGCTCACTTTTGCATTAGTGCTATTTCAGTATGTGTTTATGGCATATGCCAGTAAATTAACCTTTCCTGTATCTTTTCAGCTGTTGCTAGAAATTATAGCTGGTTCACACTGAGTTAAACTGCATACTTTAAAGCTGCATAATATTTAATCTATTTCATTAAACAGCACATTCTGTCTCACTTGTTTGTATATGCTGAAACCTTCTTCTGAGTTGCTCCAATTTTCCTTCAGAGACTAAGGAGCCTACACACACACACACACACACACACACACACACACACACACACAAATATCTTTTCAAATGACTTTTTTCTTTATCTGGAGCACATTTTACATTTCCATCCTCCACCCCACCTCATGTGAGGTTGTTGCCCAGTCTTGTACTACAACAGTAAATCTAAGCAGTTGCTTGCTTTTACTATACAGTTTTATACTGGGAAATGCCCTTTTTATTGACAATGGCTGACTGTACTATGTTGCACTGTCAGTATCTAGATGCTTCCTGTTTTAAATAGGATATAGTTACTTCTTTTCCAAATCTAGAGTTTGAAACGGAAGCATTGTATTATTTTAGCTAATTTTATTTATTTTTTTCTTGCAGGTTCTGAAAAGTGCCTTTTCTGAAAACTCTGCTGCTTGGATTCTACTCTAGAGCTGTCTCTTTATAAACCCCTCTCCCTACCATACCATTCCCTGCCCTCTCCACCTCCCCTCCGAACCTGGTGTGCTTGTAGTTTACTGTCAGCAGCTGGTCCATTTCTTTTTTCTGTGATTCTCAATTTTCTTAGTCATTTTCCCTCCACTTGATTTTGCAACAAAACTTTTTTGGGGTTCTAACATCCTTCCCAATCTCATTATTTAAAGCTAATAAATAGAGAAAAACTTTTCTCCCCCTGATCTGAGACCATTCCACAAATCGAAGGGCAGCCAGCAGCATATGTTTTTTACAAGAATAATTGAAAACATCAACTGCAGAGCACAGAATTCTTTTGAAAGTCTGCCGGTTATTTCACATAAATTCGGCAAAGGAACAAAATAAAGCATTCATTATCTTAACAGTTGGCTTCTTAGGAGTTGGTCTCTAATTTGATTTTTAGTTATTCTGATAGTTTTTATGATTGGCTTTTTGTTTGACTAGACCAGATTTGACTTTAATGAAAACCTAAGTGTTAACAAATAGACGTTTCACCAAAGCAACCTGTTATCTCTTCACACTTAGTTTGAATTCATTTTTAATCCTTTAATAGTCCACAATAATATTGTCCTAAAGAGGGTACATTGGATTTTAATTTTGCTTTCAATATGACGGCTGTCAGTGTTGCCCTGATTCGTGATACCAAGTGGCTGACTTTAGAAGTCTGTAGAGAATTTCAGAGAGGAACTTGCTCTCGAGCTGATGCAGATTGCAAGTTTGCCCATCCACCAAGAGTTTGCCATGTGGAAAATGGTCGTGTGGTGGCCTGTTTTGATTCTCTAAAGGTGAGTCCCATCTGAATGCACATAATTTAAATTTGTTGATTTCTGTGTTTTTTGAAATATGATGTGCTTTGAAATGAGTAAAATTAATAATAGCATGAAAGTGATAAATTTTGTTTTTTTTTAAAAAAAGAAAAAACAGAATGGCAAGGTAGAAGGTCTTAAAGTCAGAATGGCTTAATGACAAAATGTCTTAATTCTTTGTGTTTGTAGAGCTAAGCCAAGTCTAAAGCTCATTCCACCAAAGACCACTTACCACTTATCAAAACAGATACACTTAAAGAATAAAAATTGAATAATTTTTGTAGGAGTGAGGGATTGTAGTCTTGCTATCATTTACTTTTTTATATATGATTTAGATGTTACAGTGATCATAATCCTCATGTAACCTAGAGAAGCCCTTCACTGAATTATAGCTTATTATCCATAGTACCAAAATGCACTTGGGAGGGACCAGTCAGCTTTCAGAGGATAAATAAGGTCAGACTGAGGGAGTATAAGGTTTCCAGAAGGAAAATTATAGCATTTTTAAGTATCTCAAAGTATATTTTGAACCTTTAACTTAAACATATTGCTATAAAACCAGGTTCACTTAATTTTCCTCCTGGACAGCTGATTGACCAATTTCAGATTTGTGAGTATATTTTGTAAGGAAAGCCCTATTACCAAAGTCATCAAGCCTGAGTATTACGTACTAGATTATAAACAAAATATGAGGGCAGATGAGGTATTATATAGGACAGGATGTATATGATTGCAGAAAAAGAAAATGTAGTCATTTTCATGTTTTATTCATAGTTATCCTTAAGGATAAAAAGTACAAATTAAAACACAGAAGCAATAAATGGTAATGGATTTCTGGTTTAATTAATAAGATTTGCTACAATGCATTTGAGATTTTTTTCAAAATATGTCAAAATGAATTAAGCTTAACAAGAACCTTTTCAGTTTCTTGATATTGTTTTACCCTCATCATGACCAGTGACCAATTTTACCTCATTAACATTTTTATTTATGGCTGCATTGGCTAACAGAGATGTATCCCTTAGTGTAATGGTTTCCTCAGGAAACATTTTCTTAAGCGATATACAGGTTAAGTATCTCTTATCTGAAATGCTTGAGACTGAAATTTTTTTTTTTTTTTGATTTTGGAATATTTGCATATCCATAAAGAGATATCTTGGGGATGGGACTCCAGTCTAAACATGAAATTTACATTTTACATATACTTTTTACACATAGCCTGAAGGTAATTTTATACAACATTTTGAATAATTTTGTGCATGAAACAAAGTTGTGTACATTCAACTATCAGAAAACAAAAGCGTCATTATCTCAGCCACCCATGTGACATCATATTGGCACTTAAAAATTTGAGGCTTTTGCAGCATTTTATACTTCAGGTTTTCAGATTAGAGACGCTCAACCTGTACTACTTAAGGAGTTACTTTTACTTATTTCGTGATTACTAGTTTGCTTTTTTTTTTTTTTTTTTTTTTTTTTTGCAGACCATTCCATTTTAAGAATACAAACTTGTTATTGTAAAGATAAAGGTAATTCCTACCATTGAAAATCTCTGAATTGCCTTTATTTGTGGTAGACATTATGACTAAAGAACTTATTTTGTTTTCTTCATTTTGGTTTCATTTAAGTTTCATCTACAATTATTTTGTGTATTATTTAAATCTGCTGCTACAGGATTGGGCATTACCTTGAAGTGGAAAAGAGTGCTGAGTTAGTTGGGGGAAAAAATGAGGTATGTTTCATCCAGTCCATATAGAGGGTCAGGAACTGCAGTAGGAACTTTGCATGTGTTGTTTCAGGAGATCTGGGGTACAGTCCCAGCCTCTGTATGTGACCTCGGGCAACTTAACCTCACAATCTTTGAGTGACTTCATCTCTTAACAGATAGGTAATATCTTCTCTACCTAACTTCTGTGATTATTGTGGAGACTGCAGTAAGCTAGTACAAATGGAAAACCACGTATCACTATAAAAGTGAATTAAATAAAAGGTTTTCTTCCTATCAACTAAATGTTTGTTGGAGGCATTCTTTAATAAAGTTCTATTTAGTTAGGGTTTATTATTTAAAATTACAAACTCATGTTCTAAAGGTACATGACAAAATCTAGTTGCTGTGTGATATTAGTTGTTCAAGCTAAGTATAACTGTTTTGTGGTTACTCTGATATAGAGTTCCTTGCAGGCTTTGTAAATTCTATCTTTCCAAACATCATAGACTGTGAAAGGAGATGTGTGATCTTCCTATTAATTAATAAACTCAGGTCAGTAATTCCATTTAAAGTCAAAAGAGTGCTATAAACTAAACATTTTGAAGAAAAGTACTAGGGAAGGTGACTGTTTACAAAATGCATACTGCACTACAACTTTAGAGCTTGGAAAGTATTTAATTCAGAGACAAAATAGATAATGGCCAATGAATATTAATAAGCCACTTAATTATTTAAATAAGTTGTCTACTAACTGTATCTAGTATTTTTAAAGTAATGTTTGCATCATGTTAATATCCTGATGACCAGTCACAAAGGGTAAAGATGATTTACATAATCCTAACATTCTCATATTTTTGTGAAACCCTTAATATTTCAAATATATAAAGCCTTTCAAACAATTATTTAATTTGCCATTTAGATAGCACATTAATCAGAGTTCCATGTCTGCACAAGAGCTTTGTAGTTCTTATCCATGACATGCATGAAAGTTAAATTAAGCTGAGGGTAATTGACCTGTGTGCATTGTACTAGTATCATATCTATAATACACAAATAACATACTTCAGTGGTTACTGCAGCATTTCCTACTTCTCCTGAGTTTTTATAATTGAAACACTGTTGAACTTCATCTGTGTACTATTTCTTCTCTCATGAGTGATTAAATAACTGAAGCAATCATTTGATGATTTTTGGGCTGCTGCTTTTGTTTTTGTTTTGTTTTGTTGTTGTTGTTGTTGTGTAAGAATTCTATTAGTACTAGCTACTCTACCAGATGATGGTTATTGCCTTAATAACAGGTACAACAGATACAATGTTCTAACTCACCTTGTAACGAGGTAATATTATGAAAATAACACCATCCTGGCTAACACGGTGAAACCCCGTCTCTACTAAAAAAAATACAAAAAATTAGCCGGGCGAGGTGGCGGGCGCCTCTAGTCCCAGCTACTACTCAGGAGGCTGAGGCAGGAGAATGGCGTAAACCCAGGAGGCGGAGCTTGCAGTGAGCTGAGATCCGGCCACTGCACTCCAGCCTGGGCGATAGAGCGAGACTCCGTCTCAAAAAAAAAAAAAAAAGAAAATAAGAAGGGCAAATTGGATGACTGATTGTGTATTGTGCTGAAGTGCTGTGCCTATCAATCCATGAATGTTGAGTGCTCAGTGATGAAGGCAGCACCATCTTCAAATGGAAATCTAGTGTAGTCCATGGATTAATTTCCAGCTAAGTAGAATGGTCTGATATCATGTTGGTATGCAGCTGTTTTTGACTCCGTTGCCTTGTGGACTGGGCATAATCTGTCTCCAAAGTTCTCTTTAAGTATTGCTTAATCCATTCTATGCCAATTTCTTGATATTACAATTTGCTATTGATCTAGGTTGGTATTTTTAGTGAATATTCCTCGGATTTAACGAAGAGTCATCATTTTTAAAACGAAATCAATCTTTGTGATTGTTTTCATAGCCAAGTTATTCTGCTTCAGCAATATCATGATGTCTAGAACCTTTCCCTCTATACTTGAAGCAATGTGTTATCAGTCACTTTTTATCGAGGAAGGATATAAATGTTGTCATTATTTCATTATGACAGATCAACACCCATCACATCTGCCCACCTCTCTTACCACTTTGGGTAGTTTTGTGCCACGAATTTCCTGGTAAAGGCCATAGCAGCAGACATAGTTAGAGGATACTCAAGCTAACCTATATACATTCCTTAAAAAATGGGAACTGAGTGAGGAATGCACATAAAACAGTCACATGCCGTGTCTTCAAAATCACATATGATCACAAGAAAAATAATATTTTGACAAGTGAAACCTGTTGTATAAGCATATGGATATGAATCTATCCTTGTAGGTCAAACTGACCTGAGTTACCAGTATATTCTGTAATAGCACCACTAGTCACAGCAGTTTTCATTAGTTTAAAATATGACTATTTTTGACTGAATACTTACTTATCCCTATTTGCTAAGGGAAAGTTTACCAGAAACTAGACGCCTAGCAACGCAATCCCAAGGGTCACTGGATTATGCAAGACTTAGCACCATTTATCAGCTCCATCAGAGAGGTCTGTCTACACTATAAAGACACATAAGCAGCACCTGTCATCCTGAGAGTCAAGGAAAATAACATTTTATTTAAGGATCTCTATTTTCTATGATGCTAATCTTTAAAAGGAAGTATCTTTGACTGGTAAAAGTCAATGCTATTTTGAACATTTCAAAAACCTCTTTTGAAAGGAAAATAGAATTGTAATTATAGGTTGGTGCGGAAGTAATTGTGTTTTTTGCCATGAAAGCAATGGCAAAAACTGCAATTACTTCTGCACCAACCTAATGGTACCCAAACAAATACATATTGATAGTTCAGCCTCGCCTTTTAAACATTTTATTTTGAAAAATTAATAATTTTAGGCTTACAGAAAAGTTACAAAAGTAATACAGGAAACTCCTGTATACTTTTTATCCAGATTCTCCTAATGACAACAACTTACATGCCATGCATTGCACAGTTATCAAAACCAGGGAATTATCACTGGTACAAGATTCTTAAGTAAACTAGAGAACTTATTTGAATGTCACCAATTTTCTTCCTAATGTTAGTTTTCTGTTCCAGGATCCAATCTAGGATCCCATGTGGCATTTATTCCTCACATCTCCTTAATCTCCTCCAACCTGTGACACTTTCTCAGTCTTTCCTTGTCTTTCATGACCATGACACTGAGGATGAATACTGGTCAGTTATTCTGTAAAATACATCTTACTTTGTGCTTATTGAATGTTTTCTCATGATTAGACTGAGGTCATGTGGTTTTGGCAAATAAAAAAGAAACCCACACACAGAAATGATGTGCGTGACGTATGAGGGTATGTGATGTTGATATATCTTATTCATTATGTTAACTTTAATCACTTGGTTAAGGTGTCATCTACTGGGTTTCTCCACTGTAACATGACCAGTTTTTCTTTTATAAAAACTGTTAACTGTGTCTCCCATTTATTCATCATCCCCTACAATATGCCATTGATCATAATGGGCATCCCAATGTCCTAGATGTTAAAAAGTGAACAAGTGTCCATCTTAGAAGTGATTGGTAATGTACTTCTGTAATTATGGTCAATCAAGAAAGAGAGCAAGGGAAAATGGACCAAGAGCGTGACAGAGAAAATAGCAGCAACAAGTCACCGGAAAGACAGAACACTGGAGAATGAGAAGTCCTAGAAGTGGTGTGATATATGTGTGCCTATCATATACTCCTGCAGAGTGTGACAGCTGTCCCCTTCCGGTTCACGGCCTTGGGACTTAGCCATGAACCAGAAACAGTCCCTGTCTCCATGGTACAGACATTCTCATTGGGAGTTGGAGGAGGAGCAGGTAAAAATTAATTAAATATTCAGGATAACAATATATTGTCAGGTGTGAGGAAAGGGTGCAGAGAATGACAGGGGCTACTGTTTTAGATATAGTGGTCAGGAGGCCTCCAATGAGGTGACCTTTGAGGAGAGGCATGCAGGAGATGAGGGGACAGTGAAGAGGATTTCTAAGAACACTCCAGGCAAGGAGAATGGCGACAGCTAAGGCCCTGAAGCTGGTGGCGGCCTGGTGTGTGTGAGGAAACTCAAGGTCACCAGTGTGGCTGGAGGAGAGTGGTGAAGGGGGAGGGCAGTGGGAGATGAGGGCAGGGAGGTCCTGGGGGTGGGGAGATCAGGTGGGGCTCTGTGTATCATACTGAGGACTTTGGATTCTGTTCCAAGAGCTGGAAAGGTTGACATAATCGGGGGAAAGCAAGCCCACACAAAGCAGAGGTGTCTATTCTTTATATTTTTTAAATGGAAAAGAGAATAATTTCCACGAAGACAAATAACTCCTGTTTATAGGTAAAGTAGAAGTCAAACGGTGCCCAATCCCTATTCTTCACTCCCTTCTTTCTATGACTTGTACATCAACTAGAGTTCATACCCCAGTGATGGGGGATTATCAATAAAGAAATCTCATGTGAGGAAAGAGTTAACATAGCAGGTTTGGTGGCTTACTCTTTGCATGTCTCCAAGGGAAACCTTAACTATCCCCTGGGAATGTGGCCACCATTCATTTTGTCACTGATTGGTTATTGTGTTGTATACACCTGAAACAATGGACCATGACATAACAACTTGTCAGGGTTGCTTTGCTCAAGATCAAGATTGATGACTGATTCATTGTTAGGGTCCTGGATTACAGTTGCCATGGCCAGTTGGTAGCAGGCTGTGCATATGTGATCAGGGCCCATCTGCACCTCAGACCTTGAGACTAGAAGTGGGCTTCCCAGGGTGGAGACATTCCATACATGCCTCTGTAGTTTGTTACTAGAGAGAGAGAGAGTCCTTGTGCGTGTGGCTTCGAACTAGAAAGAACATTGGAAGCTTGTGCTGGGCTTCTCTTGACTCTACTGATACATTTATTTTTCCTGTTACTTTTCCTCTGTATTCCATGCTGTGTAAGTTGCTATTGAGTCTGTGAGTCCTGGCAAATGTCAAAGAAGCTTTTCTGTACATTATTATTTTTTGTACATTACTTGCTTGATTCTTTTTTTTTACGTTTTTATGTTTATGAGAAGGGCTTGTTCATTTTGTTTCTATTTTTTAAAGTTTAATTTTTGAATGGATATTTTCATGATTCAAAAATTTATAAAAACAGTCATCAACTGATGACTACATCAACAAAATGTGGTATATACATACAATGGAATATTACTCAGCCACAAAAAGGAACAAAGTACTGATCCATGCTACAACATGGATGAACCTTAAAAACATGATGTTAAGTGAAAGAAGCCAGACATAAAAGGTCACATATTGTGTTATTGCATTTATATGAAACATCAAGAGTTGGCAAATCCACAGAGACAGAAAGCAGATTAGTGGTTGCCAGGGTCTTGTGAAGGGCAGTAGATGGGTGAGCAAGGGATGAGGGGTATGGGAATTAACTGCTAATGGGTACAAGGTTTTTTTTTTTAAGGATGATGAAAATGTCTTGGAACTAGATAGTGGTGATAGTTACACAACTTTGTATATAAATGCGTTAAAAACTGCTGATGTGTACACTTTAAAAGGGTGAGTTTTATGATTTGTGAATTATACTCAATGAGAAAGTTTAAGAAAATTCAACGGTAATAGAGTATGCAGTGAACTTTTCCCCTCGTCTCTTTTTCCCAGTTAATCAGTTGACCTCCAAACTGATACTTTGGTTTTCCCTCTCCCATAGATATTATATACACACACACACACACACACACACACACACACACACACACACACATATGAGCAAATATATCCATACTTATTTTCCATTTTTACACAAATAGTAGCATACTGTTTTCCTCCTTGCTTTTTTTAAGTTTAAAATATTAATTGTAAAAGATGGGAAAAGCTATGTCATGCTGACACTAATAAATAGAAGCCTGGAGGTGCTATATTTATAATAAAGATAAAAAGAATTGCACACAAATACAGGATTCTAGTTAGTAAATCTGTTCCTCACAGGCATATGTAAGTATGTGGATACTGAGGTTGAACAAATAAATGAGTAGATAATGAGAGCCTGTTTTCTCACTGTCAGAAAAAAGTTAAAAGGGGAAGGTTAGGATGAATGCTGTGGTGTGGATTAGAAAGGACACGTGAGTATGTATACAGATAGATACAGGAATAGATATTGATCTATGTGTATGCATGGGTTATTATGTACGCTTTCATTTCCTAGCTCTGTCTAGGGAGGACCTAGAAGCAATTAACACCCCAACAGCAATAAGCATACCTAGCACCCACATCTTTGTGTCTAATATCATTCTCCAATAACGGAACTAGGGATCTTTGGAATAATGGCTGATTCTGGACAGAAGCAGGGAAAATAAAAGATGAGGCTGTAATGTCTTTTGGTGTAAGAATATAAGAAAGTGCTAGAAAAAGGGTGGGGGCATGAAAGAGAGCACAGTAGCCAAGCTGAAGGAGCACCCAATGACTGAAATTGGAATAACTTGAGCAAGAAACTAAATGATGATAGTATTGAAGTATAGCCCGTAGAATAAAATAGATGCCCGTGAGTCCATAGTTTACAAAAAAAAAAAAAAAAAAAAAAAACAAAAAAACAAAATGAATAAATGGATAAGTTGGGGAGAAGGGACAACTCCTCCTTACAGAAGAATTCCAATTAATAAATGGAGAACAAATGAAGGAAACACAAAATCACTAGTAGGCAAATGCCATGGTAATAGTGGTTGCAGGCAAGATCCACTGATACATGCTGAAATCAGTGGGTAAAAGTTGGAGGAGAAACAGGATATTTGCATTGTCCCAAAGTATTTCGCCCAGGATATTTATCAATTAAAAGTGAAAAATAGACCAGGCATGGTGACTGGCTCATGCCTTTAATCCCAGCACTTTGGAGGCCAAGGTGGGAGGATCTCTTGAGGCCAGGAGTTTGAGACCAGCCTGGGCAATATAGCAAGACCCTGTCTGTACAAAACATTTTTTAAAAAATTAACTGGGCATAATGGTGCATGCCTGTAGTCCCAGGTACTCAGGAGGCTGAAGCAGAGGATCGCTTGAGCCTGGGAGATTGAGGCTGCAGTGAGCAGTGATTGTACCACTGCACTCCAGCCTGGGCAGCACAGCAAGACCCTGTTTCTAAAATAAATAAATAAAGGGAAAATAGTCACTTTACAGTGGAGAAACCCAGCAGATGCCACTTTAACCAGGTGTTTAAGGTTAACATAATGAGTGATAAGATATAGCAATATCACATACCCTTAGATAGAATACACATCATTTCTGTGATGTTCCTGCCAAAAAGACATGGTTTCCATCTAATCATGAGAAAACATTCAACAAACACAAAGTGAGAGGTATTTTACAGAATAAATGACCAGTACTCATCCAAAGTGTCATGGTCATGAAAGACAAGGAAAGACTGAGAAAGTGTCATAGATTGGAGGAGACTAAGGAGAAGTGAGGAATACATGCCATGTGGGAACCTGGATTGGATCCTAGAACAGAAGAACATTAGGAAGAAAATTGTTGACATTCAAATAAGGTCTCTTGTTAAGAGTCTTGTACCAGTGTTAATGTCCTGGTTTTGGTAATTGTGTTATGGTTATGTAAGTTTTTAACAGTAGGGGAATTCTGGGTAGGGTATACAGGGACTCTAGGTATCATTTTTGCGATTTTTTTTGTAAGTTCAAAATTATTTCAAAAAGAAGTTATTTAAAAGTTAGCTTTCTTAGTCTGTCCTTTGAGGCTCAGAAATATTGTTGGGTATTGTTTCTTTTCATTTTTATTCTTAAAAAAAAACTTTGAGTATGGGGATGAGAAAACTCTAAAATCCATGTCATGACTGATCATGAGATTGCCCGCCCCCGACAAAAGCTTGATGACTCAGATAACTTAACAGTTAAGAAAGCGCTCATACATATAAAAGCACTTCACAAACCTAGCAAATGAATAATTTTGGCTGTAGAAGGAAGAACGTTCAGTTCAAAATTGTTGCCATTTACAGTTGGGTAAACTGGCGATCCGTTGAGGGAGAGTTACTTGACCTAGTTCACATATGCAATTATCAAAAGAGCTTGATGACTCCAGCGTTCTTCCAATCATTATTCGGTCTTCTTTCCTATGGAGGAGAAGGAAATGGATAAAACATCAATTAGTCTATTGCTTTAGTAAACCAAAAGCATCCAGCTCTTATCACAGTCATGCTGCCCCACATGACACTGGGACTGTCTGTGAAGTTTGTGGCTCTCCTTTACTTTTTGCACTTAAAAGTGAGGGGTGGAGAGCCAACTTTTCCTTTGCTAATCCCTCCCTCTTTTATTGTTTCTGATTCATGATAATTTAGATTAAGACTTTATTAATCTTCATATTTAGTTCATGGACAATTACTTGGATAACTTGTTTTGAAAATAGGGCAGAAGAGAAGAATTTTTAGACAAAGTTACCTAACTCTGTGGTACTAAATTTCACTTAATTGATGAATATCAGAACACTGAGCTGTCTCTGCTCCCTTGTCCATCCTTCTCCCCAAACACCGCATTGTTGAGTTTGCTGACCAGAACTGGGGATTATAACTGTGGCTGCGTATCACATCTTCACTGCATAAAACTCACTGATGTCTGATTCTGTTATATTCTCATTAGTACGACGCCCTGGCCAACTAGGAAGAAACCTGTCATAGATCAGCTGAAATACTGCAGTAGCAATTCAGCCTTATTATGGGTCAAGTATTTTGTACAATAATTTAGAATCTAATCCAACTTATTTAAAGTGTTGTTTTATGGGATCATAGCTCAAAATCATTTCTTCCTGGCCAAGTTGTAATTGGGCATCTGGTGAGAAAAGACTTGGGCTAGGGCCAGGCATGTATTCCCCAACCACTATTTGATGATACCATTAATACTGACCCTTTGCTACAGGAGCTCCATTAAGTAGGAGAGATTTGGAAGTTTGAAATTTGAAAACTATTTTATGTCAACTATTTTGTCTAGAAGAAACTCTTAGATGTTAGGGTAATATACATCTGATCCTACTTGGTTAGTAAATAATCTCTTCGGGTAGCATAGCTGAAATGGAGTCTTTTTCTCCATATCAGATTTTTTTGAAATGTGTATACAAGGTACTTCTGTGCATCTGGAAATAGCAATTAGTTCTTCTAGGAACATGACGTTATTCATAGAACATTGTTTACTTACTGTTCTTTTTGCCCTTGCAGATGACCTTTCTGCATGTACCATCTTTGGGGTGACCCTTGTTTTCCTCTATCTCAGTGTGTCACTTGGTCCCTGACTTATGGGGTTATATATTCCAGAGGAATCTGAGCTGTCTGCTATTTTCTCTAAATACTCTTTTTTTCTTCTTCAGTGTTTATTCTGCCGCATAATTGGTCTTCAGTTTCTTAAATTTATGGTTTTTTTTTTTTTTTTTAATTTTTGATGTCTAATCCAGATTTGCAGTCCTGCTTGGGTTTTCAATGTTTTTATTTCTGTGCCTTCAATTTTCACCCCAGGGTCAAGTTTTACTGCTAGATGTCATTACAAGTTTATCTCACATTTTTTGCCATCTTTCTTGATACTGTTTTCTTTGAAGTCAGTAAACAATTCCATTTGTTTTTCATCCTTTTATTTTCTAAATGATCTCCAGTATTTGAATTGAATCATGTTGTATCTAGAGATAGAGTAAATCATTTTCCAGTATCTTGTTTATGATGAGTTTATGTAAAATTGCTTAATGTCATGTCTAATCTGTTATTTAGTTAAGTAGATATGGCTATAGAATCTATCTGTTAGAAACAGTTTTGCAGCCATAACTCGGTCATAGGCATTTAAATGTATGCCTTAAATTGGATTTTTGTCTATCATAAATAAGTTTTTTTTTTCTGTTGAAGCTCAAATTTTTTTTAACCCACTGGAAATTGGTAAAAAATAAATTAGGCTTTGCTTCTACCTATATTCTTATGAGTAGATAGTGGACAGTGAAGGCAGTTTCCACATTGAAAAGTGTACAAAAATTTGAAAATGTAAAGTCCACAGTAATATAAATGTATTACAGATGACAAATTCCCTTTAATTCCATTAAATATGACAAAAACCAAGACATGTCCTATGTATCAGCCATGATTTGTTAGCTAACTAACTGAATGGTAGTAATGTTCTAATTTCTGTCTTGGCATGCAAAAATGCAAACAGAAAACCTTTTTCTGTGACTTTAAACTCTTTAACCATCTTTTATATGCATCTAAAGACAGTGAGTAGATGACACTGTAGTATCAATAATCTCTTAGCTCCAAATACTTTTTAGAGGTCTCATTTTTAAAAAACCACATTGTTTTAAGACCACATTGTCACACTGTCTTAATATCTTTGTTCATCCACCTATTTGTGAAAGATAGTAAAACTGAAGTAATAATTTGAGGATTTTTAATAGCTCCATGTACTCTGTGTTCTTGTTTTAAATATTTCACAAATACCTATCCTAGGAGTCGTTCCACTTTACAAACTTAATTTTTTCCAGCTTTTATAAAAATGTAATTTCTAGAGTTTCTGCAATTTCCTGGTTATTTTACTTTTTTTTACTAACCAAAAAAGTGTTCTATATAGAAACAAATTCAGTCTTAACTTCAGTGTTACTAAAAAATTTTTAAAACCATAGCCATGCTTAATCTCCCAGTACCCCACTGTAGGAAGAATTTGACTTTGGAATATTGTCTCATTTTTCAAAGGAGCCTGATAAGTAGTTTTGGAAAATGCCTTTTTCTTGGGTGAACTCTAGATGTAACCACTGAAAATATCTGAAATGAAACGTTCTATCAGCAAGTGGCATAAACATTGAAAATGCTGCTTTGTCACACATAACAATTCTAACAAGGGCTCCTTATGTGGCCTTGAGCAAGTCATGGGAATCCTACTACCTCTGTTTCTCTTCATATGAGAGCAAGCAGCAGCACTGAATTTATAAGACTATTTGGTTGTGGTTTCCTAGAAGGATTTTTATAAATGTCAGGGGTTATTTAATTCTGAAAGTCCTGTTAAATCCATTAAGAATTGTATGTACATTCAATTCCCCAAAGAAATGATTCATTCAACAAACATTTATTGCAATCTCTTACTTGTTAGGCACTGGGCTCAGTAATGTGGAGAATACAAAGTTAGGAAAGACGTGGTTCTTGCCTGACCTTTTAGTAAGAGGTTGCTTGTGTTATATGCCGTAAGCCAGATACAAACTAACAGCTAAAACAGTCCAAGGACACAGGTAGGGACTGGGATTATATCCAGCAGTGGTGGCTAAAGATGCAGTCATGGGAGAGACACTGTTTGAGGTGTTCTTTGAAGAAGGAATAGGAAGGTATTCCAGGCAGAAGGGATAACCTGAGCAAAGATAGAAGGGGAAAACTGTGGTATGTTTGGGGAGTCAAATGTTAAGTCAGAATGGCTGAAGCATGAGAAATGACACTATCAGCTTGTGCAAAAAACAAAAATGATAGAAAAAAAAGACTGACAAGAGGAAGTACCTCTTAGAAAGCTGTTGAAGTATTGAAGGTATGAAATATTAAGGTTTTGAATTAGGTGGTCATGGTGGGAAGGAAAAACTAGTGATGGAATTGAGATGCAGATGAATCCTACATGGTTAAGTAGAAAGGAGTGGATATTTCCCTCCAGCCTACTGACCTTGTGCTCATCTTAACATCAGATTTCTTTGAAGTTGCAGTGAAAGTCTGCCATACTTTTTGTTTTGTTTTGCATTAGATGCTATCTTGTCCACCATCATATCTTTTGTGCCTAGTACATGTTAGGACTTGGAAAAATATTTGTTGAATGAAACATGAGATTGTTGAAACACTTTGAGAGAGGGAGAATAAATATGGGCTCAACTGAGAGGTACACAGAGATCTCTTCATCTACAGTTGTAATTTCACTCCCAGTTCAGTTTTTACTCAAATATAGATGAAAATTGTATACACCCATGTGCCAACTTTCCTCACTCAACCAGATTTTAACCTAGATTTGATGGCCTACAGATTGCTGATATTTGCAAATTTAATTCCATCCCTTAGCATTATAGAAATGATATTTGGCTAAATGCTGTTGGATACTCCCCAACTGTTACATTTTGCGTGCTTTTACCTTATGTATGGATTTTTAAAAAAAATTACTTAGTGGCCATTGTTAAGTGTTATTTTTAAAATAATCAGTGTGATTATGTAGTAATAGTCTAGCATTTTTTGTCTTAAAATGTTTGAAGTTGAATTTTACAGCAGATGGGTAGCTTGCAAATCAAGGTATTCTTGGAAGCATAATGAGTGCTGATAAGGTGATTCTGAATCAAGTATGAGCTCATAATCTTCAAAAAGGGATTTTGTGAAAAAGGTGACTGCCTAGTTCAAAAAAGTATATATTTAAAGTTTATTAAATAACTCTTGTTCTAAATACACAATGACATTTTCACAGTCCAAGAAGTTTGAACATAGAAAGACAAAGAAATATTAGAATAGAGAGAGCCCATGAATTAACACTTAAAAAACCCTACAATAACTGTAATTTAGCCCAAGCAATATGCTTTTAAAAGAAATGGGAGAAATAATAAGAAAGTAATTTCAACATGGAAGTTTAAGAAAGGATCTCTAGGCTCATGTACTATATCTTGGAGTTTGCATAGTCAGCCCAGTCTCTTAGACTTTCTCCATGTTCATCTCTATTCCTGGATAGTGATTGCTGGTTTTCTGAACAGGCGATCCTTAGGTCTTGGTGCAATCCTTAGTAACCAAGATATGATTCAGGTTTGGACAACTGACTCTGCTTTCAAAAACAGGCAAGGTGTCTGGAACATTTGAGAAAAGTGTTTCAACAACAACAAAAATCCTTAAAATGATTTTGAAATATTTAGCAGCATTCAGCTGGTGTCAACATTTGGCAATGATTTCCATAATTGTGACTTGCATATTTTAATAGGCAACTGTCAGATAAAACAGAACCAAGACTGTCTCCCCCTTTTTCCAAATTCTTGAGGCCTCACTTTAGTGGCATGTGACATTTACTCATCTTTGAAATGATAAAACATTTAAACATGTTTCACTTATTTCTCCCCAAATTTTCCTATTGTCCCACTAAAGAAATACCTTTAAAAAGTGGCATTGCTTCCAAGTCAGAGATTTAAAAAAAAAAAAAAACAGAAGGAAAGAAGGAAGGAGGAAAGGAGGGAAGGAGTGAGTGAAGAAAGAAAGCAATTAGGAGACACCCATTGAGAAAGGCTTTTCATTCTGAAATACTTCAGCTCCAATAATAATGTATTTGTAACAAAAACATAAGGAAAGTGTAATGAATAGAGTAACATACTCATGAAAAGAGGGTAATATAAGAGAGTAGGATTCCTCCACCCCCAAGAGAGAATTATTTCTGCCATTTTTATCACGTATTTTTCATTATAAACTCCTCTGCTTTCGTTGAAGCAAAAATGAATAGCTGTGATTAATTATGGCCCAGAGAAGTCTCATTCTCCCCATGGAACTTGCTCTTCCTCATTTTCAACAGCACCACTAAACATGCACCACTAGTTACCTTTGATCTCCCTACTGTTCACAACCTCCAAGCAGGCGTCAAGTCCTAGGTCCCCTGCCAGCACAACTACTCATGCCTCTGTAGTTATGGGAGAGAGAAGATTTGTAAACTCCTTGTGGGCAGTTTCCATGGCATAATCTTTTTCATTTCTTCCACAGTATCTAGCACAAGTTTTTACTTTTATGCAGGAGAGGTATTAAACAGTATGCCTTCTTTTATCAGACTACAGGAGCAAATGCAATTCAGTACATTTTCCTATTTACTGTGGTTGCCAGAAAGCTTACAGCTATGTTTTGGGCCCAGCTGCAGCAATTAAACTTAGTCTAGAATTTTGAAGTTTTAGCTGCAGCAATTAACCTTAGTCTAGAATTTTGAAGTTTTTGGTACAATTATCTCCATTGTTCCACCTTCCCCATTATATCAGTCTTTACAGTTACTGTAATAATCTTACTGCAAAAATATCTTTCTTGAAGGTCATTTCAAAGCCTTTTGGGAAGAATGCAATTGTCTAAGTGGTAAGAGAGCAAGTCAACAAGAGAAGGGGCTAATTCCATTTCTGCATTTCTTATTTGCAGCTTGTGAGGCTATCTGAGTGATTTTCGTTTGGACATGTTAATGTATTCCAGGAATTCCAGTATGGTTAACTGGGGGCCTCAGTTTAAAATGGGCTTCCAGTGATACTCAGAAGTAAACCAAATGCAGCTGGGGCTACTTGTAAAACAGAAAGGAATAAATAACAAATACTTGACACTCCTTAGATGTTCACTTTTTTTCATTAGGAAAAAAGTAGAAAGGGTTGTATGAGATGTGTTTTTTCCTTACTTCCTCGCTGCAGGGTGCAATTGATGAACTTGTATTCAGTGCTTGTTTTGAAGTTTAGTAATCTATTGATACTTAAGCTTTTGATCGTCTGTGCTGAAATGCTGTGGTCAGCATTACATTGTTTGCCTAATCGATGTGGAAAGTATTTTCCTCCTTTTAGCTTGTCTTTTTTCTAGGTATCTTTTTTTAGGGGTGAGGAGAAGGGGTAATGTTCTCAAATGATTGGGATTTCTGTAGTGAGTAAAGGTGTGAGTTTATTGGAGAGCTGAGGGGCAGTTTTTAAAGAATCCTTTATTCGTTCAAATTTGAGTACATAGCAAACATTTAGAAAACACTCTGGAAATGTTTATACGGCAAATGTAAGCAACATACAACACAGAGCTCTCATATACATACTTACCATCATAACTAGTAGCCCTACTTTGTAAACAGAAAATGAATGTGTTTCCCAGGAGTAGTAGAATAGATTTTGAGAAGGCCAATCCTTCTTCATGACCTAGACCGGCCTTCTTTTACGTGGCTGCTAACATCATTACTGATGTCAGAGATGTAGAATTAAGGTGTCCAGATTCCTTCAGTATGACCTTTTGGAAACTGAATTATCAGTACCATAAGAAAATGCTTAGCAAATAACTAAATCCATTGTCAGATAGGACAATATTCCCTTAGAGCAGGGGTTCTCAAAAGTGTGGCAGATGGACTAGCAACATCAACTTCACCTGGATGCATTTAGAAATGTAAATTCTCACCTCACCCACACCTACTGAATCAGAAACTCTGTGGGGAGGCCTGACACTTTCTGTTTCAAGAAACTCTCGTGGTAATTCTGGCAAACGCTGAAGTTTGGGAACCATTAGTTTAGAGAAAACGATCATTGGTTTAGCAGGGTGTCAATTAAGGATGATGTTTCAAAGCTTCATAATTCTCAGGACTCTGTGTTGTTCCTCCAATGCCTCTTCCTTCCTCACCACTTGTTCAAACGGCCCTTTCTTGATATATATTCAGATCTGTTGGAAGGGAAATGATGTGTATTCTGGAAAACTAATGTTTCTTTCGGAGACCTATTATATTTTCCCTCCAAGGAGCATCACAATGCTTTTTAGCTGATAAAAAGCTCTGAGAAGTATTGCATGAAAGACAGTTTAGTTCTGTTAACTGCGTGTTAGTGCAGTTTAGTTCTGTTTAACCCAAGAATTTCTCTAAATCCTTTGATCATAGAACCCTGTCTTTGTGGAACATAGAGAAACTTACGGGATATTATATAACAGGTAATTGGGCAAGAATCATGCTGATGTCTAAATGTGTGGAACCCAAAAGAAATGAAGTTATTTTAATTATTTGCCTATTTATAACCCTTTGAAAGGATTAGTGACTTTTTTTGTACCCCAAAAGGTGTGTTGTAGGTGTTGCTAGCTGCCACATGTGGACCTTCAAATTTTCGTATGTAGCAACTGTGAGAACAAAAGGGTGTGTGTATGTATACACACACACACACACACACACACAGTATATTCAGACATTTCACATTTATATGAGTCAATCTTCACTTCCATAAGGTTAGCCTATTAAAATGAAAAATCAGAAAAATGAAAAATTGGCTCAAACATCTATAAACAGTTTTCTAACGAGATTTGATTTTATTATTTTACCAATTTATTTAAATGATGTTTAAAATCACTTTGCTACAATTTCTTAAAAATATTTTAAGCACCATTAACATCTTTTATAGTCTCTTATTTGACTTTGTCTTTCTAACTTACCAGGAAAAAATGACTTGCCTGGTTTCTTGTTATCATTTTAATATATGTTATAAGTAAAATATAACAGTACCCATGGCCAAATTAGAATAAAAATAGTACCAACTAGAGTGTGATGCTCCATGCTTTTTTATATAATACAAATGACTTTGAATGTTTTATTCATTATGATTTTAAAGTGGATGTTCGTTATGCTGAATCTTAAAGAAGCTTGTGATGGTAAAAAGGTGTCTCTTGACTAGATAAACTAGTCTCCTAAGTAGGCACTGGCTTATTACCATTTGAAAAGGAACAATAATTCTTTTCTCCTTTTAGTTATTTATGAGGATGAAATTAAAACTTGGATATGCTTCTTTATCCTCTGCCTTTCCACCTAGAATACTACTAAGTTGTGGGAACAGCAACTGTTTGACAATAATATCCATTTCTAATAAGGAAGTGTCCTCAGTTTCCTAACTTATACATATACAAATTCCCTCCCTAGGCACATAGTAATTTATATTACTCATATAATTGGTAATTACTCTATGATAATATATTACCTCTTTTAGGGAAGTAAAATGATTTAAAGTAGTTATAATCTGTCAGTTATTATACTTAATTCTCGGGAAATAGTTTAGTTCTGTTGTAAAGAACTAATAAAGAAAAATATATTTTTTACATTTTGTACTGATTTTACTTCCAAAACATACTAAATTTTACTTTGTTCCTTTATTCTTTCAAAGCACCTAGAAAGTATGTAGGGGCAGGAATTATTTCTAGAGAAGCTAGCACAATTGGAAAATAATTTACTGATGATCTAAAAGTAATTAGAATTAAGGCCACTTGAATCTCAGCTTAGTACTCTTTCTAATAAAATACTGTATTCCTATTAAAACTTAAATTCATTTCTTCTTGGGAACAAATACATTAGAGGACAGAGTATGAACAGCCTGTGACCTGCTTCCAAAAGAGTTGATTCACGTAACAGTGGATTTATTTGTTGTTGTTATTATTTTCCCTATTATATTGTCTTTAGAAGTATTAGTATACTTTTGGATTCTGCATCCTCAGTTGTCTAGTCACTTTTTTTTTTTTTTTTTTCTGAGACACGGTCTCACTCTGTTGCCCAGGCTGGAGTGCAGTGGCAAGATCATGGTGAGAGACAGGACTAGCTGGATTTCCTAGGCCAACTAAGAATCCTTAAGCTTAGCTGGGAAGGTGACCACATCCACCTTTAAACAGGGGGCTTGCAACTTAGTTCACACCTAATCAATCAGGTAGTAAAGAGAGCTCACTAAAATGCTAATTAGGCAAAAACAGGAGGTAAAGAAATAGCCAATCATCTATCGCCTGAGAGCACAAGGGGAGGGACAATGATAGGGATATAAACCCAGGCATTCGAGCTGGCAACAGCAACCCCCTTTGGGTCCCCTCCCATTTTATGGGAGCTCTGTTTTCACTCTAATAAATCTTGGTACTGCACACTCTTCTGGTCCATGTTTGTTATGGCTTGAGCTGAGCTTTCACTCGTCATCCACCACTGTTGTTTGCTGCCATCGCAGACCCGCCGCCGCAGACCCAATGCTGACTTCCACCCCTCCAGATCCAGCAGGGTGTCCGCTGGACTCCTGGTCCAGCGAGGCACCCATTGCCTCTCCCAGTCAGGCTAAAGGCTTGCCATTGTTCCTGCATGGCTAAGTGCCCAGGTTTGTCCTAATCAAGCTGAACTAGTCGCTGGGTTTCGAGGTTCTCTTCCATGATCCACGGCTTCTATTAGAGCTATAATACTCACCACATGGCCCAAGATTCCATTCCTTGGAATCCATGAGGCCAAGAACCCCAAGTCAGAGAACAAGAGGCTTGCCACCATCTTGGAAGTGGCCCACCACCATCTTGGAAGCTCTAAGAACAAGGATACCTGGTAACAATGACTCACTGCAGCCTCAACCTCCTGGGCTCAGGTGATCCTCTCACCTCAGCCTCCCGAGTAGCTAGGACAGCAGGCATGTGCCACCACACCCAGCTAATTTGTGTGTGTGTGTGTATATTTGTTTTTAGTAGAGATGGAATTTCACCATGTTGCCCAGGCTGGTCTCGAACTCCTGTGCTCAAGCAATCCTCCACCTCAGCCTCCCAAAGTGCTGGGATTACAGGCGTGAGCCACCACACCCAGCTCACTTTTTATATAACAGGCAGATTATCTACTGTCATCATCAAAATGTCTATAACCCTTCATTTTAAAAAGCTGTGGAGAAACCTAAGTGATAAATCACAGAATAGAATTGGTATGTTTATCTTATTGGCATGTTTACATGATGCAGCCACATATTAATTTGTGTTTGAAACCCTTTAGTTTTATTTTGTGAATAATGTTTGCTTAACCAAAAATAAATTGCCAATAAAGAAAAGAAAAGAAAGAAAAAAACTTGTGCATTTGAAGCACTGAAAAAGTCAAACCCTAGTGCCTAGGCCCACAGATCATCACCTGCACTTTGCAGTATCTCAAAATATATCTACTTTACAGTCATTTAACTAAAACCTCCTCTGAAACTGAGCTTTCGGTGGGGTAGTCTTTTGTGAAATGGTGTGTGTAGTTCATGTGCGTTCTCATTTGCCTTTGTCCTTAGGGGAATGAAATGCTTCAGAAGAACACTTTGTACCATTTTGTGTTAAGGTTGATCTTTTCTCATCATTTGGAGACTTTCTCTGCTTTGTGATAGTGTCAAACCTACAGCACTCACTTGTCATCTGAGTAAACTTGCTTCCGAACGGCACTATGGTGTTTTTAAAAGATTCTTCTCTTAGGGTGGTGATGATAGTCATGAAGTTCACAGACCACCTCTTTCATTGAGACCTACTTCCATCGGTTCTCAGTCTCCATGGAATATTGCTAGACTGTTACTTCTGTCAAGTCACGGCCATTTATGCTTAAGCCCTCATGACCCAACTCCTGATAATTGGACATTGCTTCTCCCAAACCAACTAGCAAAATGCTACTGTGCAAACATTTACTAAAAAGCTGTGTTAACAGATAACATGTTTATGCTAATTGTTCTGCTTCAGGAATTATGGAAGGCTATTTCTAACATTTGATTACCTAGGGCCAGGTGCAGTGGCCCTCGCCTATAATCCCTAGCACTTTGGGAGGCTGAGGCAGGTGGATTGCTTGAGCCCAGGAGTTCTAGACCAACATGGGTAAACCCCGTCGTTACAAAAAATACAAAAATTACCTGGGCGTGGTGGTGTGCACCTGTAGTCCCAGCTACTCGGGACACTGAGGTGGGAGGATTACCTCAGCCTGGGGAAGTTGAGGTTACAATGAGCTGTGATGGTGCCACTGCACTCCAGCCTGGGCAACAGAGTGAGACCCTATATATATATATAAAAAAAAAAAAAAAAAAAAAAAAAAAAAAAAACCACATACACGCACTTCAATTGCCTTGTCTTATTCATTCTCAAGTCATTCAAGATCCCTGGGTTTTGAACAAAATAAATTTGCCATAAATTTGGGCTAGTAACTAGTGTCTTGACATACCTAACAGCCAGTTGATATGCAGTCTTTGTTATAATCTTAGAGGGTAAGTGGTGGCCTAGACAGTATAAATATTTGAACCAGCTCCTTCCTCTATTTAGAACTATCACAGTATTATGAAGCAAAGTATCCTGATTGAGTATGAGCTCTGGACACAGAGCACCCAGGTTCAAATCCCAGCTCTGCTACTTATTAGTTATGTCAGCTTGAGCATGCTTTTTCACTTCTCAGTGCCCCCATTTCCTCAATTGTGAAGATTAAATGAGATAATGCATATAAAGTACTTTGAACAATGCCTGGCATGTGGTAAATCCACAATAAAGTTAGCCATTAATATTCAGGTAGACATGGTGTGAAAAAATTGAAACCAGTTTACAGTATTCTAAAAATCTCTCAAATTAGTTTTGTTTTTTTATGACTAGTTTTGTTTTTAAAATTAGTTTATGTTTTATGACTACTTTCATGATATTAATAGAAAATATAATTTTACAGGGGCCTCAACCTGGTGTCTAAATGTGTATCAACAATTGTCTCATGCCAAGTAACATGAGCTAAAGCTGTATATACAAATATCTGCAGCTTATTCATAAGTGATCTGAATTAGTTAACATCAAAAGGGTCATTTGACCTTATATGCAAGAGTCTAGTATACCAAGTCAATGCAAAACATGAAACAATGTAAAACCAAATTAATAGACTAGTTATCTTTAGTAGAAAGATAAGTGTAAAAGATTAGCACACTGATGTTTTACACTACGTAGTTTCTTTCGTTCTATCCACTTTGTCAAAATCTTTGAGAATGGAATTTGATTTACCTTATATAACAGACATAAACTGACTTTTTTTTTCAGAAAGACATGTTTTCTGAAGTTTTCTAATTTTATCTTGATTTTGAAGAAAAGCACAGTGGAGCTAGAGTAGATTTATTTTATTTATTTTTCCTCACCAAAATAAGGATTCTGCTAATTAAAAGGCACTGACTAGAATATCACCATGGCCTGAATGACCCCAGAAATCTTTTTGTGCTTAATATAAAGGATGCACATTTTTAATGAACACTAAATCCTTAGACATATACTACTCTTTTAATAAGTCTTATTCCAGCTGTTTAAATTGACTAAGGGAGTACAGTTCATAGATTTTGAAGCTAACTAATTAACTCTGTTCTTTGCTTTATTTTTTTCTTGTTTTGGGTGTGGAGATATGCATCCTTTGGCAGTGGTCATATTTCAACTTCTTCTCTGTAAGACCATGAGACATTTATGGTTGAGGCATTGATTTATTTTAAAGCAAAAAGCCTCCCTTTATCACTATTTTCTTTAACCCCATTTCTAGTTACATTGTTTGTGGAGGGCCTTGTTTAGTTCTTTAAATACTGGGAACAGTTTCATCATCATTAAATATTAACTGCTCACTGGAAGCAGAAGGTGAGCTTAATTAAGGTTGCAGTATTTACTAAATTAGACTGTGAGAGGAACATTTTAAGACACACACATATATGAAAGAGAGAGAGAGAAAGAAAAAGAAAAATGAAGTAATCTCAGCAGTTTCTTTAGAGCTTTGTCAACTGTGTTCACATATCTGAAACATTTCATCCCAAATGAAAGTTACATTTTGGATGAAACTTAACATACTTGATAGATATTCATGCCAGGCAGAATAGATCTTTATTTTTAGAAGAGAAAGCATTTGTATCAATACCTTGTTTTCATGTCTGTAGAACAAAAATAAACAGTAAGTTGGCCTAATTTTCAGATACTTTTTAAAAGAATCACTTGGCTAAAAATACCACTTAAATACATGATACATTTAGAGTTTGGAATTTTCCCTGGGCATATGCCTGGTACTCTAAACCACATACAATTGTGTTTTATTTTTAATTAGTAATTATTATGGGAACATAATAGTTGTGCATATTTGTGGGATACATGTGATATTTTGATACAGGCATATAATGTGTAATGATCAAATCAGGGTAATTGGGATATCTATCACCTCAAACCTTTATCATTTCTTTGTGTTAGGAACATTCCAGTCCTACTCTTTTAGTTATTTTAAAATATACAATAAATTGTTATTAACTGTAGTCACCCTATTGTGCTACTGAATACTAGACCTTATTCCTTCTATCTAACTGTATTTTGTACCCATTAACCATCCCCTCCTTATAAGCCCTTGCTAACTACCCTTTCTAGCCTCTGGCAACGAGATCATTCCACTCTCTATCTCTATGGGTTCAGTGTTTTTTTGTTTTGTTTTTTTCTCTCGCATATGAGCAGTATTGATCTTTCTGTGCCTGGCGTATTTCACTTAACATAATGTTCTCCAGTTCCAATCATGCTGTTGCAAATGACAGGATTTTGTTCTTCTTTATGGTTCAATAATATTCAATTGTGTATATGTACCACATGTTCTTTATCCATTCTTCCGTTGATGGAAACTTAAATTGATTCCATATCTGGGTCGTTGTGAATAATGCTGTACTAAACACAGGGGTGCATCTCTTTGAAATACTGTTTTCCTTTCTTTAGGACAGATACCTAGCAGTGGGATTGCTGGATCATATCATAGTTCTATTTTTGGTTTTTTGGAGAACCTCCATACTGTTTTGTTTTTTTTTTTTCAGTGGCTGTGCTAATTTACATTCTCACCAACCGTTGCCTACTTTCCTACAATTTTAATAACAACTTGGCACAAAGGTTTCAGTAGAACTTTTGGTGATGAAATGTATACTTTCCCTAACAAAATATAAACTTAGTCCATGCCTCAAAAGTATTTTAATGGCAGTCCATGTCACCAAGTAAAAACTTTTCTGCATGGAAATTCCATTTTTGGTGTTAGGTTGGTAGTAGGGTAGGAGTGTGAGGAAAATGCTTATTATAAAGTGGAGACATTTGACCTCATTGGGGGATTGAAACATAATTTCACACAGACTAATTCACCCTGCAAACAATCATTTTGATACCATGTTTTACATTTCTTTATCTGAAAGAAGATTCATGTTTAACAAAAGAGGAACTGATTTTCATCTTTGTACTGCTAATTTCAAAATGCAGAGGTAAATCAATAGCTATATCTACCCTTTAAATAAAGTTTGAGTGGAGAGACATGTGGCTGGCTATAAAGACATAATTATTTAATTTATTCTGAGCAGCACATTGAGCCCTGCAAAGATAAATTGTTTAAATCTGAACAATAATCAGTGCCTTTCTCACCTTATACTCTTCATAAATTTGTAAGATATTTTTGCAAATTAAATTCTTCTTTGAAACTTTTCATTTTACTTAGAGACAGGAAATTTAATTTTGCCAAGTAGAAACCCCAAGGTTTAAGGTTGGTGCAAAACTAAAACCATTTGGAGGTGAGGAGATTGCCCAATACCTTCTGACTTCCCAGGTTTCAGGACAGCGAAAACTCACTTGAGACCCTTAAGTCATGGAAAGCCTAAAATAATTAGCATGGTTTCAAGGGGCAGAAGTCACAATGTAGGAAAGCCAGTTAGGCAGAGAAGGCTTGACGTTCTTATTTCAGAAGTTCCTTGACTAAAGCCTTCAAATGAAAGAAGAAAGCCACGGCAACCATTTGGAAAGATCTGACGAAACTTACAGCTTTGAAAAAGGGGTGTTGGGAAGATGATTGTGGGATGTTACTTTGAAATAATAGGACAATATCCATCTTGTTAGCTCTTGGGAGATCAGGGGTGGGCAAAAATGGCATTTCAACAGAAGAGCCATTTTTGGGGAGTTCACTCTGTTTTTCTATTTAAGAGAGAAATCAAAATGAAAATACGAAGGAAAACTAACTTGACCTGTAAAACACCATACAACTTGGTTTAAGCTTTAGTTTCTTTACCTATAGAATGAGGAAGTTGGATTAGATCAGTATTTTCCTAAGGGTGTACTAAAGAGAGATGTTAACGGTAATATGTTGAAAAAAGGGGGGATGGTTTGTGAGTTAAACAATGTTGGGAAATGCTGGGTTAACAAAGGTAACCAGGTTTCTTTACTTTAGGACAGGTGAAAGCCTTTATCATACTCTTGTGTATTGTCAGCCTACAAGAGAAGAATATAAAGTGACATTTCTTATGCCTAATTGACCAGTGAACCCAGCGTTTGAGGTTCCTCTCTTGGTATTAGTTGTCTGTGGTACACACTCTGGCAAATGCTGGACTAAATGATCTCTAAGAGCCTTTCCAGCTTTACTATTTGATCTTTCTATGATATGTCCATAAACATATAAACTTCCCCAGAGCAGTACAATTTTACTACTTCTGACCTTACTAATTCTTAATCTTTGATCATTCCAATGAAAGAGTCTGCATTCTTAATGAAAAAATTAATTCAGGACTGTGTCTGGCAATTGCTTAAATGTTCACAATTGTAATGTGAGGCTATTATGGATTGCCATTTTTCTTGAATATATTATTTGGTTCATTAGAATTAGCCATACCTCTCTACTTTGCGCTCTCTTTTAATGTGAGTAATCAAGTATTGACTGAAAAAGATATCTATGCAAATAATGGCTATTCATCTGCATGCTGTGAATCTGTACCTTTATAGCGCTTATGTGTGCATATAGAAACACGATGCTAAGCAGTTATTTCCCTGCACTTTAATGATTGACTTTTACTCGAATTTGAGTATTCCAAAGACAGGGCTGAAGGGAAAAAAAAAAAAAAAAAAAAAAAAAAAAAAAGATTAACCACCCCTCACCTCTGCACACACAAATAAAAACCTTAAAAAACTTAAAAGCCTCATCTTTATGTAACACTTCATATACTCAAAAATCTGTTTTGTAAAATCGGAGTTATGGGTTAGGCAGGTGTTGGTCACACACCATCCCCCTCTTCATCCTAGCCTAAAGGGGGAGCTCCAGGGGACATCGAGGGTATTTAAATATACTGTTGCGCCACCGGTGGGTGGGAAGGTGGAGTGGCTGCCAGGGTAGCGAGCCGTGTGAAGCTTTTGGTGGGAGGAGCTATGGATCAAAAATTGCTGTCTCCAACAGTCAACTTCCTTAAATTTCCTTGCAGCTGATCAGGTAAGCTGGGGCTGAGAGTGCCTTCTACTTTACTCTGGGCAAATGAAGGCCTGGGAGAGCCTGGGCTGATTCCATGGAGAGGGCTGCTAAGAATCTTAAGGTAAAGAGGTAAAATGGGTTTTCAAGGATTTGCCTTTATTGAGCTCAAGTCATCAAGGCAGAAGAACAGAGCGGGAGAGGGCTGCCAGATAACATACTGTATGGGGCATACTTCTACTAAAAAAAAAAAAAAAAAAAAAAAAAAAAAAAAAATTCACTGTTTATCTGAAATTCAAATTTACCTGGGAGTCCTGCATATTTATTTGATAAACCTAGCATCTCTAGAGAGGATCCTAAGCAGAAGCCCTAACTGGGGAATAAAGGGGGCAAGCAGCTGGTACCCTCTTTGTCCTGACTTCTAAATCGTTGTGGCAAGTGAGTGGATGGGGTGTCCAGAAAAAGGAGATAAAGAAGCCTAGGACCAGGAGATTTCACTAATGGGTCAGAGAGAAGCACCTCCTTATGTTCTTAATGAAGTCTGTGTAGAAGGAGATGTTTGAAATTATATGATTTTATGTGTTTTATTTCTTGGAGTAACAAATTCAGTACCATTACTTTTTCTCTCCCTTTTTTCCCATTCTTGATGACAGTTTATGTTGGCAGCTACCAGCTGCTCTAAAGACAGCGTCTAGGAATACTTTGCATCAGGAATGCCTTCTGACTTTTGATAACTTGGTACCAATGTGCTTCGTTGTGTTTGGGTTTTAATTTTATTCTGGTTGGCTGGTTTGTAAATAGATGATGCATTTTTGATGAGCTTATTATTGACCATTCAGTTAATATTTTTCTACAGCGATGGACGGTATTCGATGAGAACCAAGGTAAAAAGTGTGTAAGTGGGGTGGAATAGGGCAGGAAGTAGATTTGGGTTATTAGTGAGGCAGGCTTGCTTTCACTGTGAACAGCTTCTGGGATTCTTAGTGTTATTTGCTGTTCAAAAAATTTCTAAGAAAAAGATCAAGCTCATGATCATTTGAAAATAAATGTTTAACGTAAACAAAGCTAAGCGTGGGTCATGAAGTAAAGCCGCAAACATTTTTCTTGTAAGAAGGCATATGCATTAGAGAGCCACAAGAAGGCCCCACCTGCTGTGATTTTCCTAAAGCCACCTTTGTCTTAGTAGCTTCAGGGAATTTGACTTGCGGCTTGTTCAGAGAAATTCAGGATGGGGGTGGGGCAGTTGGAGAACGCAGTTTTTTTCTAAACTGACCCTGGAAATGCAGGGCCCTCCTGGGCAGGCCCAGGTGCTGATTAGATATGGATCTGCTGCTGGCTCCTTTATTCGTCCGGTGGGGCCCTATATCCTGAGGGCCTTTGTGGCCAGAGACCCCTTGGAATCAGACCAGAGTTTGTGTCTGTGGGCCTCATGGATTCGTGTCACTTCTGGTTAAGTTATACTAAATTATCAGGATGTTTCAGCTGTAATGGTCACATATTCCTCAGGGTCTATATTCATAGGAAAAAAAAAAAAAAGTTAGGAACTAGCTATTTTCTGGACCTGAATAGAATAACGGTTCATTTTGAACAGACGACCAGGAGCAGCCTCAGTCATGTGTTGACTATTGTTCTCTTCTTGGAGGGAGAAGAAAGAACTTGTGAAAGAAAATAACAAGAGAAGCACTTAGGCTTCTAAGGCAGATTAGTGTTATGCCCTATAAAATTATTCTCACAAAGTTCAACAAACGTGTATGGCGGGGCGACTATTCATCAGGCACACACACACATCCCTGGAGATTGAAAGTGGAGGAAGATGTAGTTCTGCCGTTATACATACTCAAAGTCTAATAGAGGAGACAAGCATGCAAACAATTTATCGACATACACAGCGATAAGAGCTACGATAAAACTGAGTACAAGGTGCAGTTGGAAGCACAAAGAAGGGAGAGATAAATGGAGGCAGGAGTGGAGAGATGGTTCCAGGAAAATCTTTACAGAGGAAAAGTCATTTGAACTGAGAATCCATATTGGGTAGTGAAAGTCTGGAAACTTGGCTTATGTGCTTACTGAGCTGCTTATGAATCAGGACAAGTCACTTCACCCCTTTGGCCTTCACATTCTCTGTAAGATAAAGGTGCACAAGATGTTCCCTACAATCCGATTCAGCCCTAAACTGTTTCCATCCTGGGAATCAAATGATCTTAGTGGGCTATTTCCGAACAAAAGTGTGATTGTTGAGCCCAGTACTCCCTTTGTCATTGGGAGATCAAAATGTAAAAGTTCTCTGGAGGCAGATAGGCAAGAAAATTCTTCTGCTCTCCCCCCAGCTTCTCATCTGTTCAAACTTATTATCTGGTTTGCACCAAAGTCATTGCCCTGTGTATGTGTGTATGGGATGTGTCAAGAAAACAGAGTTGGGACAGCATGAAGAAGGTGGGTATAGTGCTGGCTGCAGTGGTAGGGGGTACTTGGCTGGCCCTCTCCATAGGGGTCGACGTTCAGCCTCATTAATTTTGCCTTCATTATATTTAAGAAATGGTTTATCAAAGACTTTTCCCTCTAAATTTCTTGCCTGCATCTCACATTTAACTTAAAAGTTGTATGCAGAATTTTAAGGCTGCTCTTTGTGCATTTATATCAATATTTATAGATGATACATTATTTGGAGGAGAAAATCATGCAGATTATCCATTTTTGTAAAGACAGAATTCTAAGAGGAAGAAAGTGGGAAATTTGGCAGTAGAATGCTGATATCTGGCTAATAACTCATTGTATGTTGATCTTGACTCAGTTTTTTCCTAGCTTTAATAAATCTGTGATGCTTGCAGGAACTAGCCAAATTGGTACATATGATTTGTAATTCTGAAATCACTGTTACTTCCTCTGAGAAGCCATGTCTATGCATGTAAGTATGTTACAGTGGGGCACTATCATCAGAATTCTTTCATTTAATACATGATGATTAAAATGGAGTAACATTTTTCTTCATAGAACAAATCATCTGTTGGGTGCCTTGATTTAACATTTAACTTTTAACTGTTGGCCGTCTAGAAGATCAGTGAGATTATGTATTTGAAAAATAATCCAGTTATAATTGTATTTGAGAGAGGATATTTAGGGTTTTTTTTTTTTCTCCCTAACTCCATATGTATTTGAAGAAGCAAGTCATTCTGCAAACAGCTGTTTCTCTTAAGATACTGTGGCTGACAAAGGGTAATTTGCAGCCTCCCAGGTTCCTTTTCTTATTCTGATGTATGGTAGGGCTTTTTCTCATGAACATAAAGTACATTTCACAGGGTTTTTCTATCACCCAGTGCCTGGGAAGTCTTGTGTCTGACAGACTGACTCTCATAACTCCCTAGACATAGGTGGGATTTGAATCTCTACAATGAGACTTTTCTCTCTTAGTCAAAGGCTTTGTATTCATTTGGGAGAAGCCTGAAGGTAGGAAAAAGGTAATAGATTGAATTTGGGAGGCTTTATAAATGTTCTGCAACGTATCCCTTTGTCTGTCATCAACTTCTTGATGCAGATATACTTCAGAAATGTCATCGGCTATTTTCTCCCCCCGCTTGCTGCTTTTGAGTGCATTTTTCAAAGACAGTCAATGGGAAAGGGGAGTTGGAAGATTCATATGATTCATAGGTGTAGTAGCACTTATTTCAGCAGAGAATCGCTTTCCTGTTGAATCACTTTGCTATTTTCTTAACTCAGTAACACAGTGAAAGACATGTTTTTTAAGTCCAAAAGGAAATGGAAAAGGAGGGAAATTGAGGCAAGCATAAATGAGCTTGCACTCTAATCTCTTCAATGTTTCTTTAATTTTCAGTGTACATGGGATGGGGGAGGAGAGAGAGAGTTAATTTTCATGTCTTGACTCCCCTTAGCTGCTGATTTTAGTATGTAGCCTGCTCTGCCAGAGGATGGCGACTGTTGTAGGTACATTTAAAGAGTCTTTTAAGACTTGGTCTGATACTTTGCACTAGTGTGCCAACTCTGAACCTGTGGGTCTAGATTGGAAGAAGGAGGGCTTGGGACACCATTGACTTGGCTAGGGAAACATGAAGGGTGAATTTTCAGAGCCAAGATGGCTGCTGGGCTATCACACCAAACTGTTATAGACCCATTGTGATAGGGTACCTTGTGGCCCACTCAGAGTGCTTAGGTGGCCTGCAGAAATCATTGGAACTTTCCTAGTACAGAGTCATCGATTTTCCAAAGGACAAAAACAATAGATGATTGCATACTCCACTGGGACAGTCCCTCCCTAATCACCACTCCATCCCAACCTTACATGCTTTACCAAAGCCTTAATTCTACACAAGGATTAAAAAACAAGTGTTAACAGATGTCAAAAACCAAGTTTGTTCTCTCCCAAACACCAATTAAAGTATTTTGGCCTATAATTACTTTTGGGCCTCTTGAAGAATGAACGCTATGTAGACGAGATTTATTATCACCAAGTGTTGTGCATATAAATATATTATCCTGAGTTCTAATGTCGTTTTGAAAAAAACAGGGGCATAGTTTTCTTTTGAAATGTTGTATTCCATGGATAATATAGATATTAAATTACTTGGTCTCCTCATCTATTGTTTGGATACAGAATGCAGATTTTTATTTTATTTTATAAGCTTTCTGGAACATAAGCAGCAGTCTCTGGTAAGGTGGTGTTGCTATGCATTTGCATTGTTATAGAATTAAATTATGGATTCTGTCATTCAAAATAGAAGCTTTATAAATCAAGTAAAATCTCGTAACTAAGATGAATAAGTTTCTTTAAATCTCATGCTGCCTCATATTCCATACTTTAGTTTTATAGCCCAACTTGATATAATTTTTTAAAGTGTAATTCTCTTTTTTTCTATTTCTGTGTACTGCTTTTGCTCTACTAAACTGTCATTATTTCCCAAGAAAAAGCTTAAGATAGTTACTTTATGTAAAGGATAGTGATATAAAAGCACAAAGGCATGTTCATTTCTTTATCTGTATATTGGCAGGAAATGTGCCAAATACAGTGTGTTCTCTCCCTCCCTTTCTTCTTCTCTCTCTCTGATTACATTCAATGTAGATGATATTAAAACTCAGTTGTAACAAATGGTGAAATTCCAATTATTCTTTTTTCTTTCTTTTCTTTAACTTATCTAATGTTTGGAATTCCCAAATATGAAAGACAGTCTTAATTATATAGTTGTGTTTTTTGTTTTGTTTTGTTTTGTTTTTGCAGTGGAGTTACAAATTGTGCTCCATGCTTATGTATGCTAATTGTCTAAACAAGCTATCTAGGTGGCTCTGTAATCCTTAAGCAATACTGCTGAGCTGCCTAATTTATTTTCCCACTACTGTTGTCTAACTACCCCAAAGCACAGGAATTAGAGTGGTGGCCCTAACCGGGAGTATGCAGCAAGATGAAAAATAGTCAAATGAGAAGGAAGGTCAGTAGTAAGTTATTTATACCTGGTTAGGCAGCAGGGTCTCCAAATGCAGCTGCAATTGGTTAAAAAAACAAAAACAAAAAAGACTGAAATTCAGAAGAGAGGTCGGGGTAGAGATAGAGATTTAAGATCCGAGCAATTGTACAAATAGATGGAACTTTGAGACAACTTAGTCTCTCCAGGGAAAAGAGATTAGAGAGGAGAGCAAGAGGATTTAGAACAGGGCCTTGGGGAAATCTTTAATGTTAGGGTGTGGGAGGAGGAAGAGAAACCCTGAAGTAGAAGTATAAACTAGAATGCTTGGCTGTGGAAGTCACCAAGTGCCACTGCCTCCATCAGCTGTTAATTCTGAGCTGGATCACCTCAGTTATGTAGATGGACAGTGGAGAATCTAGGAACTGAAGATCCTTGTGACTTTCTGCCTTGCATCACGGTGGGTGTAAAAAGAAGCTTATGGTTTCTCTTAGGGGTACATTTATGGGGAAAAGACCCCCATTATTGTGATTTAGCATACACAGGGGTCTGCTTACACTCATTATATATGTTGAAATTGTGTAGCTATTCCTAGGCTACTTTTAAGAATTTAGGAGGATTAGGTTAACATGATTCTTAACTCATACTACCAATAAATTATTCTTTCTCCAAGATTTGCATAGAAATACAAAAGTACATAAAACTAAGATAGCATTTGATTTTGTAAACATTTTAATTTAATTAAATGTAAATTGAGCAATGGGAAAAACAAAAAGACAAACTCAACAGAAAACAATGATGTGTCTTTTAATCTCTCACACTGACTTTTAAATTATACTCAGCTTCTTGACAGAGGAGGTAAAACAATAGAGCCACCTTGTCCTAGTGATCTAATATTTAAAAAGAGCAGTTGCAGTGCATCTGGGTTTGCATTATATGTAGCTCTAGAAAAGTTTTGAAGGACACATCTTGATTCTCAATGACATTATAGGAATGTTTTAATAACAACTAAACAATGGAGAAGCCATTGCATAAACTGTGTAGGCATCATAAATAAGGAAACTGCACATAGCATGTGTTGAATGAAAACACTTGGTGAACAAACTCATTTTTCTCTTGGGAATTCAGGTGGCCTAGCAGCTTGCACTCTTTGGTCCAAAAAAAAGCTGCCCTTTTGCTCCCCACCTTCCCCTCCCCCAATAACCTCATGTACCGGTAAGAATCTTAGCATCTATGGGAAATAGAATTGTTTGCAGTTGTGCTTTCTTAAAAGGTTTATGGTGGAGCTAGTAATCCAAATAAGAGAGAATCATTAGCTTCTTTGAATAGTGCTTATGAGTTAAACACAGTAATGGGTCACATTGTGACAATGTGATCAACAACTAGTCCAGTGACATCCTTTGCTGCTACATAGTAAACACCATAATCAGCGGCCTTGCCAGCATTTAGGTGACACCAACAGCATGTTTGATTCCATGGAACTGACACACTATCCTGCCTTGAAAGTGCTTAACATCAATAAAAACATTCAATTAGCTGAGGATCCAAAATACACTTTGGTCTCCATCATGCAAGTGATCTAGGGCCATTGTCTCCGGAACCTAAAGAACAAGATGGCTGCCGGGCATAGGGATTTATTATTTCATTAACAGACTGTCAGTGAATTTCAGGGTATTTCTTGCCGTATATGGATTCAAGATGAAGAGTTTTGGAGCTTAGATTGTCCCCAGATAATGGAGTCCAAAATGTATCTATTTGTGTATAGTTTTAATTAAATATTTTCCCCATTCTTCATTGTTAGGGTCGGTGTACTCGAGAGAACTGCAAGTACCTTCACCCTCCTCCACACTTAAAAACGCAGCTGGAGATTAATGGGCGGAACAATCTGATTCAACAGAAGACTGCCGCAGCCATGTTCGCCCAGCAGATGCAGCTTATGCTCCAGAACGCTCAAATGTCATCACTTGTAAGTCACAGCTATGTTTTGAAAATTGCCAGTAAAGATCTACAGTGGAATAACCTGGCAGGGACTTGCGGAAATTAGTTGCAACAGGATTTAGGACACAAACTAATATGTTCATTGACACTACAGAGCTGTGCACTTGAAGAGAGCAGTCAGGTGTGTTGCACTGAAAATCTGGCTGCATTTATGCATGAGTTCAGTTTATAAAAGAATATGGATAAAGGAGCAGGGGCATTTTAAGATAAGGAGAGTTGATTATTATTACATGGGAACCTTTGAATTCTAGGACATTAAGTCAAACAAATTTTCTTGTTCTTTGATGAGGATTTTGGTGTTTTTTTGTTTTGTTTTGTTTTGTTTTGTTGGTTTTTTTGAGACAGAGTTTTACTCTTGTTGCCCAGGCTGGAGTGCAATGGTGCGATCTAGGCTCATTACAACCTCTGCCTCCCGGGTTCAAGTGATTCTCCTGCATCAGCCTCCCAAGTAACTGGTATTACAGGTGCCTGCCATCACACCCAGCTAATTTTTTTGTGTATTTTTAGTAGAGACAGGGTTTCACCATGTCCAGGCTGGTTTCGAACTCCTGACTTCAGGTGATCCACCTGTCTCGGCCTCCCAAAGTGCTGGAATTACAGGTGTGAGCCTAGCCTGTTGTTGCTTTTAAACAAACTTTTTATTTTGAAATAATTTTAGATTTACAGAAAAGTTGCAAAGGTATTAACAGTACAAAGAGTTCCTATATTACCTTTCACCCAGTTCTCCCCACTGTTAACATCTTATATTACCCTGGTAGATTTGTCAAAAGCAAGAAACTGGAATCACAAATCATTACTATTGACTAAACTCCAGACTTTATTCAGATTTCCCCAGGTTTTCTATTAATGTAATCTTTCTATTCCAGTGTCTGATTCAGGGTACGAAAGTGCATTCATTTGAATTTTGCCTCCCCTCTCTTCTCTGCTCTGTGACCATTTCTCAGTTTTTCCCAATTTCCTATGATCTTGATGGTGGCTTTCCCTTAACTTAGCTACAGGGTTTCCCTATGCAGAAATTAGTAAGATTATGTCATTCTAGACAAATATCTACTATTTTGTGGATTTGCGAGTTTAAATGGATCCTTTATAAAGTAATTAAGCTGTATCTGTTCATATTGTTCTATTGAAAATTCATCTTGTCCCTATGCCTTAAAATATAAACTTTCATTTTGCCTTTACACCTCTTAGGGTGAATTGAAAACTGTCCCTTTTCTGCTATAGTTCTTCAGGCCTCACATTTAGCTCAGTGGTGCCTCATTCTAATTCCAGCTGACCTACTTCCTTTAAACTATTAACAGGATAAATTTGAAAATCCTGTTACCTTTATTTGTTACCCATTTAATCAACGACTACAATGAACTTGAAAGCTGAAATATGTATATAGTATTTAGATGCAATGAAAATGTGGGAGGACAATCTGCTGTCAGTAAAGCCTATCTCATTATAAAGTTGATTCTCAGAATTCAAGGATATCTGTGTTGATATGGAAACCTTTAATGAGTACATCTTTATGGATATATGCAAAAACAGGTGGGAGAGGCAATGATGAATCACTAAAGGTTTGCACCATACTTTTTCCAGAATGTCTAGACAGATTTAAGTAAAATAAATAGATGTCATGTTCTGTACTATTAGTTTACCAAAAAGTTTTGCCTTGGAACTCAGATTAATTATGTTGGTAAATTAGTTCCTAGAAGGTGAACTCCTCGAAGCTCCTCTTTGACCCTCAGTAATTCTTTACATCTTTGAACTCCTTGCGCAAACGCTTTTTCTGGGCTTTCACATACTGATGTATCTCAGTCCCTCCCTACTTCTAAGGGCAGAGGGAAGATAAAGTCTTTTGGATACTGAAAATTGCTATGAACAAAACCACAGAGAAGTGAACGTGCTTGGTAAGTCCAGGAAATGTGAGTGGCTGGGGAATAAAGCAAGGCAGCTTTTATTTTTTTCCCCAGTTTTATTGAGGTACAATTAACAAATAAAATTGTGTATATTTTAAAGTGTACAGCGTGTGATGATTTGTTAGATGTATACATTGTGAAATGAGATGACATGGATGAACTTGGCAGGCATTATGCCAAGTGAAATAAGCCAGACAAAGAAAAAACAAATACTATAATATGATCTCACTCATATGTGGAACCTTGAAAAAACTGAATGCATAGAAACAGAGAGTAGAAGGGTAGTTGCCAGGGGATGTGGGTGGGAGGGGATGGGGGAAGATGTTCGTCAAAGGTATAGCAAGGGAGATTTTAACTCACAGTTACTACTCTCAGCTTCTCATGGGATGTCTCAATTTCAAACTGAGCAAAGAATAGGAAGCAGATTTCATTATCAGACACCTGAGCCCAGTGTTTCCTACAGAGCTGGAGCATTTATCTTTTCAAAGGTCGAGGAACAGCTTCAGGGTAGTAGTGAAATGCCTTGTTTCAGGGAATCAGAGAGCAAGAAGTGGGGTAAAGTAGAGGTACAGAGGAAAGCCGTTCTATTCAGCCTCTGCTAGAGTCTCTCCAATTCAAGTCTCAACCCTTCAAGTGTTATTGATCATGCTGGCTCACACTGGAGAATAGGGAGTAGCTTTTTTGAGAATCCAATAAGAAATCCATTGTGCTTTCCAGCCTCTTCACTTGTGCTTTCTAATTTGATTCTCTATCCTTTCTATGTTAGAATACGTTTCCCTATCTTTTCTTCAATGAGGGTAATTTTAGATTTCAGATGATGGAAGATGACTGATATGATTCACAGGAGTACAATTTATTTTATAGAATGTTACAAGATACAAGGCATTACTTAGAAGTCCCAAGGGAACAATTGGAAATTGCTTCTCTACCTTGTAGATTATTTAATGATAGCTACTATGATGCGATGAGCTGCTAAATGATTAATTCCTGCAGTTATTATGTGTACAAAAATCTAACTCTGAGATGGTTGATATGTTCCTCTTCTATGGTCTAAGGAAGCCACTTTATAGGCATGGTGTAACTGAGCTAGTGTGAGCAATTTTAAATAACATTTACCAGCCTGATTTGGAAAAAAAAAATTTCTTTGTTGTAGATCTTGATATTATTACAGAAGTAATGTATGATTTTACTTAATTTCTCTGGTACCTACTCTCCCTCAAACAACTCTCTATCCCTTTCAATCACCCCCACCCAATAATCTGATTCTTGTCTCTAAGATAGTCATGCTTTTGTTTAAGAAATTTCCAGTCCTGATATTTGTAGAGTTGCATATTAAGACCCATTTGTATCACTGGCTTGAACTTCATGTCTTTCCACAAAGAATACTTTGATCTGTTTCTAGGATACCAGAAGAGCACATCTGCCTTTGCAGAATTGAATATGGTTTGCTTATTATAAGCCCCTAGATAAAGGGAATGTCAACCTAAATGCGATGGTACCTAGAGAACAGATTCTGTTGAGTGTAACTGAACAATGAATAAAAGCCACACCTAGTCAATTTGGGTGGAATGCTTGCTGGAACAGGCAAGTTTGTTCACTCTATTAAACAGATCTGAATTGACATTTGCCAGTATAAAAGTCCATCTCTGACAGCTTTTCTTTTTGGCTTTATTAAGGAAGTTCAGCAGGTGAAACAAAAGGTGTGACTACCTAGTATTTTCCAATGCAGTTTAAAAGTGATTGTTCCTGATGTTCCCAGCAAAAAAAGTATAAGTTGAAGTATCCCCTTGCCATAATCAGGAGGCAAATACAACCAGTATAGAAGAATATTAGAAAGAGTAGGAACAGTGGATTACCCTGAAGCAAAGCTAATGTTTTAAAATTTTGGTTTTACAATTAGAAATTTTAGTTATGAGAAAAGATTCTCACTACTGGATGTGGTGTATGTATTTATAAAATGAATATGATATTACAGGCTGTTAAAATGTTTTATTTGGACATTTTGCATATCTACACCTGTCCCTATCCAAACTAAAGGAATACCTGGGAAATTCCTCTAGTTTATCTCTTTGAATGTGGTGATTCACACGGAAACAGATCCTGACACACAAGTGAACTTGACTCAGTAGAGTGTATTCATTTGATTATTTATATAGAGATTGTTGATTCAGCACATTTGAGGTTGCATTGGGGTGTGCCAAGTCCTCAGGTTCTGTTGTATGCTATTCATGGCTGGCATTCCTGTGGCTAAGTTACCAAGTTCCAAACCATGAAGGCCATAAACAAGGCTTCCTCTCTAGGTTTTCCTTTATCTCAAATTGAATCATCTGATGTCTGCCTGGATCCCCCTCCACCTTTTTACATCATTATCATAATTCTATTTACCAAATATATTTCTCATAAACAGGCTTATATGTTTATCTCACATTAATATAGTAAGGAATGAAGGTGATGTAATGCTTCAGAACCAAGAGAAAAAAATAATAGAAAGTTCAAATAGGTACGAGGAAGGGAGATATACTAATTAATGAATATTATTTTTAGACTCATGTTTTTAATTTTTTTTTTCTCTTTTACTAAAGGGCTACAAGGTGTTATATTACTTAGGTATATATTACTTATAAACTAAGGACTAGAACAATTTTAAGTGACTAGAGATAAAATTGGAAAATATTTATTTACTTTTTAATTTTTTTTTTTGAGACACGGTGTCACTCTGTGGACCAGGCTACAGTGCAGTGGCATGACCATAGCTCAATGTAGCCACAAACTTGTGGGGTCAAGTCATCATCCTGCCCCATCCTCCTGAGTAGCTGGGACTACAGGTGCACATCACCATGCACAGATAATGTTTTTTTTTACAAAATTTTTTGAATAGAATTAGAAATGTGATCTCACTACGTTGCCCAGTCTCGTACTGATTTCCCAGCCTCAAGCAATCCTCCTGCCTTGACCTCCCACAGTGCTGGCATGCCTGGCCTACTTTTTAATTTTTGTAAGTCAGTCATTAAATGATATAGTACTTGAAAACAAGAGGACAAATATTCATATTAGAGTTACAGTTTTTTAGTTCATATAAACTTAGTTTATTGATTGAAATATGTATGCTGTTTTAAAAAACAGTAGTTTTGTCATGGCTCTTTTATTAACAATTATTATTGTAAAAGGTGGCCCAGATATTGTGTAGGTTTAGTAGAAAAGAAAACTGTGTCCATATTCTAAATTACCAGTCTCATGGTCAGTACAGAAATTATAACATGTTTTAATGAAGGTCCCACAACAGGTTTTTCAGTTCACCTACTCATGTAATGATGAATGATGGCATTTAGTTCTTTCATCTTGATGTGGTGACATTACATGTTTTGTAAAAGGATTTTTGCAAAATTTTCAAGTCAGGAAAAGACAGACATTATGTAATTATAAGGTTAATATGCTGTTAATATAATTACAACAGTCATGATCATGTGAACTTCCCCACTGAGGTTGACCAGATCACATCACAGAAGTGCCTGGAGTGCTACCATGCCATGATCATCTGGACTTTACTACATTTTCTGAAAGATTAGACAAAATTTTACTTTTAGGTGTACCACCTGAAGCCTATTGTTATCTGTTTGTTCAACTAACATTGTTTTTAAGGTAGACTTACCCTCAAACTAACATGAGGGGTTTAGGGATGCTCATTTGCATGGTTTCCTTCCAAAACCCTGAGAGGGGTCCTAGCAACGTGTTTAAAATGTGTTTGTAAAATTTGCAAAATATATTTGTGTGTTTCATTCTTAAGGCTCCACTTCCCCACCCAGTGGTCTAAGCTTCAGACCCCACAGATCCTAGATTTGCTCCTCATTGCAATTACTGGTCCAAAGTAGAGTAGTTATTCGGGCCTTTTGCTAATAAGACTGTGTATGTCACATAGCTTAAAGCTTCTTTTACGTTAAAACAAAATAAATCCCCTAGCAGTCCCTTTGCTGCTTTGCCCCACCTCTGTTAATAGACACTGTGAAATCTGCTTTTTTCAAAAGTGGAATGAAAATGCTACACTTTTACAGTCAAACAGAGGACACTTGTACATATGATATCTTTTATAGTGCCCAGTTTCTTTGATAGTCACAAATCTCAACATTCTCCCTTTATCATCCTTTATATATTCCCATGAGATAAATTATATGTAACCTCCTCTATTTTGTGTCCTTCTCCTTTGGGGCTGGTTAGCTTGGTTAGTTGGAGCCTGGTGCTAATGAGACCATGGTGGCCTGTGAGCTTCACTGTTGGTGGTCACAGTGTAAGCTACAGCCAGCTACCTTGAGATTGCTTGCTGTTGATCACAAATGAGGTGAAGGCTGGGAGTTTGGTGGGCTCTGTGAAATTTTTTTTTTTTTTTTTTACCTGCAGGTTGATATGGCTCAGTAATTTGTCAATGAGAGGAGACCTTGTATAAAAACCTGTGGTTGCCCCACCACCTGATAATTAAAGTGGTACCCCCAAGCTTTTGTAATTTGCCTTAATATCCTGTAATCATTTGTTAAATATTAATTTACACCCTTCTTTCCATAGTCTTATCTCTTGAACCACTCTGAATACCAGTCACATTAGCAATTCATTAATCACCTGGATTATACACGTTGTGAATTACACACTTTGTAATAAAGTTACATATTTTTATCTATAGTGTCACTAAATCACTTTTTTTAGAACTCTTAATTAGGTACCTTCTAGTATGGATTTAGCCACTCCAATTTTAAAAATACATACATACATACATACATACACACACATATGGGATTCATGTATGTACATATGTACATATGTATGTATAAAATACCCTGTGCTTTTCATACTGTTTGATCTAGCAATTCATATCTTTATCAAAAGACAGTTTAGGACTAGCCATCTGCCTAAAGTCTTCCTCAGCGGAGAGCAAGACTGAGGGTTTATTCAATCTCTTTGCCACCATTTTTGAAACTACTTTTACTTCTTTTTGCAGTCTGGTTTTTAAATTGGGTTGATCTATTTAGTAAATCAAAAATTAATTAATGGTTTAGGAATCCCTTTTTATTCAATTCAGTAAGTATTTATCGAGCATATATTCTGTGACAGGTATTTAAATGAGTAAAGGGTGGATGAAAAGATGATCAAGAAATAAACTCTACCCTCTAGGAATTCATTATGTAACAAAAGTAAGATGTTGGATGAATATCTTCTGGTCCCCTTAATTTCTGATTTGTACCTGATTCTTCATATTTTTATAGCTTTGGGCCTCTCTTTTTTCCACATAGAATTATCTTTCTATTAGCTATGCAAGGGTCTGTTTTGATTTATGTTGTTTTGATGGTGGTGGTGGTGGTGGTGGTTGTAATTGGTCAGACCCCTGATAATGTTAACTCTTAGCGTGCCTATTTATCTAACTTTCACTGACATCTTCATAAATAGTCTCCAGGTTTCCTGTGGGTTCCTTGCTTTGCTCATCTCTTCCTATTTGTCTCTCAAAAACCTACATTTTGTTTATACCCTTTGTTAAAACTAGATAACCACTTAATTTTTTGAACTACTTTAATGAGGTATGATTGACACACAAAAGCTGCACATGTTCAATGTATGCAATTTGATGACTTTGGAGACAAACAGAGGCTCATGATACCATTACTACAATCCATGCCACAAACTTGATTTTTTAAAAATAATCTTTGTTTCCTACTAGAATACTAAAGTTAGTTGAATTGCCATTATTATTACACAGTGGTCACCAACAAATTTTTAGGTCAATTCCTGTTCACCTCCTCGGGAACAATGTCAAAGTTACCCTGCTTATGAAGTGTCAATCATTTGCTTTCTACCTAGGTGATGTGCTGATCTGTGTTTAGGTACTCCTTTATGATTCCTGGCCTGCTGTTGTATTTCTCCTCCCAGCAAATATGGGTAGCTCTGAACCATGACTTGTGTTCTCATTTGTGTTATTCCTTATACCTCTTATACTCACAATCACCTATTGATCTTTCAACTAACCTGCCTGCCTTCAATGCTTCCTCTTACTTGGAGACTTCTCTGATTAATAAGATCAGAAAATCCAGGTCTAGGTGAGGACAATGGTTCACTTTTGACCCTTGAACTTTTTTTTCCTTAGCTCTCTCTAGAGCCACGGTGACTTATTCATTAACAAGTACGATTAGTACTTAAATACCACCGCTATCAGCTTGCATCTGTTTATAAAGTTAACTCTCAATTATTGAGAAACCAATTAACTAGTCTGGAGGTTATGTGGGTCTCCTGCAGCCTGCATTTGGGCCACTTCAGTCCCCATGGAACATTACTCAAGCAGTGTGGAAATGACCAAGCAAATACTGTGAAAGAGAGATTATTCAGTTGTACTCTGTGTGAAAATGAAGTCGGATGGAAACTAACATTATGTATTTCGGTGCATTTTGGGATTATCTAAAGATAGAAATATGCATGATGACCGTAAAAGGAGCTTCTTTTTACATTATATAAATGCTTGCAAATGAGCAATAAAATGCAGATATTATGATGCTAGTAAAATTTAAGAGTGCTATTTTTCTTGTATTAAAATTGGGTCAACAAATTGTTACCAAATGTTTACCCTTCTGTAAAAGAAAATATCTAGTCATTCAACTCCAGACAGAAACTCAGAGATGGAAGGCCCCGATTATTCTGTTGACCTTAGGCCAGGATTTTGAAATTTTTACATTCATCCAACAATAATTGTAACTGATCTTGGATATTTTTGAGGTAACTACAAATAGATCTAGGCTATTGAGGAGACACAAAGATTGATTTGGCATAACATCTAATTTTCATTTCTTTATACTAGCTTGAGAAATAACCTGTTAAGTCACTGTTCCTAAAGTGTGTGTAAACTAGACATTTATTTGAGGCATAGTTTTGCATTGAATTGCATTGCCTCAGAATCCTTTAAGAACAATCTGTGGTGGCTCTTAAAATTTTTACCTTTACAGGATTCCAACTGCTATTTCCTCATTCTTAGTCACTGAGTAGTGATTATTCTAGAAACAAATAGTTAAAAATCCTAATGTTAGTAACTATGTAAAAGAGCATTTTAGTGAATACCTTAGTATTGGTTTACAAAGCCAAACATTTTCAGTTTGTGGAATCTTGCTACAAATACTAAATTCACGTCTATATATATGTATATATTTGGTGCTTTACTCCTGAAAGTGTTGGAGAATTTCATTTTTTGAAATTATTTAGAACCAAGGTCAGTGAACTTTCTTGTGAATGGCTAAATATAAATATTTTACGCTGTGAGGTTCAAGAGGCAAAGTTGAGGGTACTTATATAACAAGAGAGAAAACAAGTATCTACAATTTTTTGTAATACAAGTCTACTAATGAGCACAATGAAATTTGTAGATGGACACTGGAATAAGAGTTTCCTATAATTTTCATGTTTCACTAAATATTATTTTCTTATTTTTTTCAATCATTTAAAACTGTAAAAAACATTCTCAGATTGCTGGCCATACAAAAACACGGGCAGGCTGAATTTGGCCTATGGGCCCTAGTTTGCAGAGTCTTACTCTAGAACAGAGATTCTTAACCAGTAAGTAGTTCATAACCCCACACCAGGGGTGAATGTCGTGGGGTCCTTGAACTTGCTGAGATCACAAGCAACATTTTTTGCATACATGAATTTTTCTGTGGACAGAGCCTGCAGTCTTCATCTGACTCTTGGAGAAGTCCTGGACTCAAAAAAGATTAGAAGCCACTGTTCTCTAGATATTTCATTAATTTTTAGGACACATTTCCTGAGTGCCCGATAGTTCCTAAGCACTCTGCAAGTCACTGGGAACTCATGGGAATTTCTACTGTCGGAGCTAATACTGCTAGAGACATCGGGATAAATAGTTGTCAGGTGATCTTATTCATAAAGCTTGTTGTCGCCACCATTCTTGCTGGTTGACAAGACTCAGAAAGATGAAAATTTACACCTGGTTATGGGAGGGACAGCCGTCTCTTTTCAAGTGTTTAGTAAATAATTTAGGTTGGAATTTAAATATCTGAAACATTTGAGTGTTCAGACCATTTCAAGCTGTAAAGATAAATCAGAGTCAGCGTATTTAAAACCTTTTCCTTTACAATAAAAATTAACCCACAGATAGGTTCATGTTAGCTCAACTGACATCAAGGGCTGAGATATATGTAGAGACAGGATTAAAGTTGTTTATTAAAGCTGAGCTTGTGAGCTTGCAGGCTGCTTGACTTAACCCATGGCTGTTAGTCAATGCTAAGCCCTTGAATGTTCAAATTCATGAAATGGAGTAGTTACCCTGGGGCAGAGGTGGTGGTGAGAAAACAGAAATGTCCAACTGAAAATAAATAAGCCACTCAGGAGTTCCTGCCTCTGCCCCAGTATTGACAATGGAATAGCTTGCTTCTTCTCAATAAACAGTGTTATAGAATGCATTTCATACTCAAGGAGGAAATAGTTATAAGCGCTAGGATACTAGTTTTAAGATCTAAAGATAGCATAGTTTGTGATGAAACTTTAGAAAAATCTAAATACTTGCAGCAAGCCCTTTACATTTTATATGTAGACTAAGCATTAATGTATAGCTTTTTTTCCATACACTTGGAGCATATAACAAACCTAAGAAAGCTTAAAAGTAATCCAAAGAAAGCAGAATTTAGCTAGGAGAATTTCCCTGGTGAGTCACCCCAAAAAAGAAAAGAAAAAATTACGGAAGTAAAAAGCTACCATAAACGGAAAGCATTGCTTACACATACATTAGGCTTTAATATTATTAATTGATCAGCATTTATTAGTGATTAATAACTTTTTAATCTGGAAAATTCACCCACCTCCAAGTCTGTCTTTCAGTTAAAAAATTAATAGATGCAATAATGGTCCTGCTCATTTTTGTAAAAGGCAAAAGCAAAAAGTATGCAGGAGAATGAGCTGGTGGCTTCAGTGAGAAATTTACCAGTAAAGTCAGAGACAACAAAAAGTCAATGAAGAGCACTATCATGTGCTTCAAAAATGGAGTTTTTCTCATCAGAGATTTCTTGGTGATCTTGAGACAACTATGAATCATTACATCGATAAAGTCTGTCTTATTGCTGAAGCATGCCTGGGTGGCTGTTTCCAGAAGATTTCCTTCTCATTATATAAGATAATGTCACATCAGCTAGTTCCTGAGCTTCACATCTCATTCCATGACAAGTATCCCATGTTCCTGTAGTCTATTATATCATAAGACCTAGTTAGATTGGGTCAGCCCTTGGCTATTTGCCCACAGACTTTAGAGTCTTTCTCCTGACTATACCATCATCTTTCCTGGCACCTGGCGTTCCCTTTCCACTTAAGGCTCTTAGCAACCATGCCTTTTCTACTCACCCTCATGAGTCTCGCCAGTTTTTTGGCGCCAAATTCTTCCTGCTCTTCCTAATGTCCCAATCAGCTAATTTGATAAACTCATCTAAGGTAGAATGCTAATGGGGGAGTGCCTCCTTCTAAGCTGAATATGATTTATAACAGGGTCTTCTTGGAATGCTGTGTGGGTGACAATTTCAAGTCTGTGTGGGGGTGAGGCAAAGAGTATACATTGCCCCTCACTTTATATTCCACAATTTGTATTTAGACTTGTTTCTATTAATGTGACTTAGCAGGTATGGGCACAGTTTGGCAAATGCAACAGATTTGGGTTCTTTTTAACATGAAAAAATTTTATAAAGCAAAAAGGAACACATGTAGTTAGTAATACACAGTGAGACACCACCAGTTTCACAATAACTACCTTATAGAGTCATTATTAGAAATATACTACATTTAGTCATGATTTGTTATTCATTCATTAAGCTTTTAAAATGTATCATTGAGTATATCTGTCAACCAGTCATTCACTAAGTGTTGGGTACTATAGGGGAGATGAGAACTATCAAAGGAATAAGACTACGTTGACAAGAAAAGATACCCACATGTGGAACAAACTGGAAAACAGCAAAGTGATAAATAATGTTGTGACAGATAATAAAGGAAATATACATATCAAACTTTTTGAGTCCCAGGATCTTTGAAAATAGAAAAAACAGTAATAGCTTTCTGCATTTCTGAGGCTTTTTTTATTTTTTACAAGTTACACTTAGTTTGTATACCATATAATCCTGTTATCTTATCTCTTCCTGCCTAACAGGGATTCTTGTAGCATTTCTAGTGCCTTCTTTTGAACTATGAATATCATCTGGCCCCCTAGATAAAGACAAGGCTAGGCAAGTCAGATTAGCTTGTGAAACAGGACCTCTAGGATGACTACAGTAAACAATAATTTCTTGTACACTTAAAAATAACTAAAAGAGTATAATTAGAGTGTTTGTAACACAAAGGAATGATAAATGCTTGAGGTGATAGGTACTCCATTTACCCTGATGTGATTGTTACATATAGTATGCCTGTATCAAAATATCTCAGGTACCCCATAAATATAGATACCTACTATGTACACATAAAAATTAAAAAAATTAAAACAGGACCTCTAATTTAAAAAAATAACAAAATATAATGGACCATAGTAAACTCATTTTAGGTAGACATTAAAGCACTCACTTTTTCTAATTTATCCCTTTCTTCTTCAACTCCTTGCTGTGTTCCATAACTGTCAGCGGGCCAGGAAGACAGAAGCACAGCCAGTATTTGGTAGTACAGGTGGGGCCTGTGGTAGGACAGACAGCCTTACAGCCAAGCAGTATTGATGCGGAAGAGGAAGGAGGAAGGAAAGGGACTGAATGCAAAGGCCATGCCTGTGTAAGGAAACAAAGAAGATTGTCCATATGTGTAATGTCATTGGTGACATGGCTTTTAGGGAAAAAAGAAAGAGTTGGAGGAAACACATTTGGAACAGACTCTAGCAATGAGATTTAATTTGGCTAATTCGTGACTATTAAAGTCATGTGGCTTATTTTATCAGCTTACCAATAAACTTATTACTTAAAGAGATTTGTTGGTTTAAAAGCAACTCCTCTATGGGAATTAGTAAGAGGCTAAAAATGGTAAATTTTGAAGAAACAATGGTAAATTTTGATGTGGCGTAAGTAATTTTGATGTTTCTGAAAGAATGCCACTTTGTGTAATGACAGGAAGAATCTGTTTACTTCTAACATCTTTTTTTTCTCTTTTAAACATACAGGGTTCTTTTCCTATGACTCCATCACTTCCACCTAATCCTCCCATGGCTTTCAATCCTTACATACCACATCCTGGGATGAGCCTCGTTCCTGCAGAACTTGTACCAAATACACCTGTTCTGATTCCTGGAAACCCACCTCTTGCAATGCCAGGAGCTGTTGGCCCAAAACTGATGCGTTCAGATAAACTGGAGGTATTTGTGAAGATATATATAAATACCTGTAGAATAGATATTAACCTTACACATAAAGCAGTATTCTCAGAGCCCAATGTGTTGTGTTTTAAATAAGAGAACCCAAATTTCTTAGCTTATAGGGTATAACCTCAGAAAAATGTTAAACATTTTACTACTGCAATCATACCTTGTTATAAAGTGCATTGATTCAGCTGTATGGTGGGTCAAACAATATGTTAAGTGTACTTAGCCATAGACTGTGTGATGGTGCAGGAAGCCTCTGTGGGAATGTTCCTTTTACCTAGGCTCCAGCTTTCAGAAACAGATTATTGTATTTGTTAATGAGTCTCTACTTGCTAGAATAATCAAAGTGGGAAAAAAGTAGACAATATAACTCTCTATGATTGCAGAATGTAAAGCTATATGAATAAAGAAAGTAAATTAGTCTCATAGTGCCTCAACTTTTTTCTCCATTTTGAGATTGATGTGCTAGGCAATAAATACCCCCGATGCCTAAGAAAAGAAAATCTGAAAGAAATTTCAAACAACTTTTTGATTTATTGAAGTCCTTCATTCTTCTCTTGTTATTATTTGTACATTGAAATAGCTAGTCTTTTCCTTATCAAGTCAGCTCCATTTGCAGCCCCTTAAATGCCTAGTAATGTATTGTAATAGAATCTGATTGTACATATAACTCAGTTGTGGTTCACAAGTTGACTTTGGAAAACCAGTGCATTACAGTGCGATAAAGACTCATCTTGGACTTAAATAAACACTAATTATGCTTAGGGCTGTATATTAATTGGAGAATTAAAACTGGTTTTCAGTAATACTTTTTTAAAGCATTTTTATTTTAATGTAAGGACAACCTCCCTTTGTGGAGAATAGAATTTTTTTCTGGGAATAGAAATTCTGTCTGTTTATATCTCATAGTGAATATGGCTTTACATTATTCTTTATCTTTTTAGATTTGTTCATAAATAATATATTCAATGTATGTATAATTACTGTTACATTCGCTAGCAAAATAAATAAAAGCCTGTCAGCTTCCAGTCATCAGTGTGATGCGTGTGTATGTGCATGTGTGTGTTCTAAGGTTTGCCGAGAATTTCAGCGTGGAAATTGTACCCGTGGGGAGAATGATTGCCGCTATGCTCACCCTACTGATGCTTCCATGATTGAAGCGAGTGATAATACTGTGACAATCTGCATGGATTACATCAAAGGTCGATGCTCGCGGGAGAAATGCAAGTACTTTCATCCTCCTGCACACTTACAAGCCAAACTCAAGGCAGCTCATCACCAGATGAACCATTCAGCTGCCTCTGCCATGGTAAGAAAAGGCCTGTACTTCTGGCCTGTTTCAGAGTAAATGCTTTGTATATTCCTCAATTTGTCTAATATCCTGTAACCATAATCATGGATAGTCATGAGTAGACCTTAATATGAAGAGTCAAGGTTATAAGCTGGAAAAGAAAGAACCTATTTATTCTACTTTATTTACTAAGATTTTCTAAAGATAATTATTTAAAAGCCTTACTAATGCTTTTAACCTACTGTGCTCTTTCTCCGATTTTCAGAGTAAGTGTAAACTATATAATTTAAACAGAAAGTTATTTTTTAGTGCTTTTATAGTTTCACTACCCTCAATATCCTAGAGAGGCAGAAAGTTGCCTCTGCTCTGTGAGCCACTTTCATGGGCACTTTGCTACTAACATCCTTAATACCTTTCAAAAACAGAGCACTTAAAAGATAGGATATTAAGTAGGCTGTAATTTCCTAAAGGTTAAGGCCACTTTTCCTCTCTAGAGGCATAATATCAAGGACAGCAGCCTGCTTAGTCTGGGGGAAAATTTCTACATGGTTGGGAGCAGAGGCCTGACTTTGGTATTTTGTTGTTGTCGTCGTTGTTGTTGTTTGGGGGGGGGGTGTTTTTTGTTGTTGTTTGTTTTGAGACAGAGTCTCACTCTGTTGCCTAGGCTAGAATGCAGTGGCGTGATCTCGGTTCACTGTAACCTCTACCTCCCAGGTTCAAGCAATTCTCTAGCCTTAGCCTCCTGAGTAGCTGGGACTAGAGGCGTGCACCACTACTTCTGGCTAATTTTTGTATTTTTTATAGAGACTGGGTTTCATCATGTTGGCCAGGCTGGTCTTGAACTCCTGATCTCAGGTGATCCTCCTGCCTCAGCCTCCCAAAGTGCTGGGATTATAGGCATGAGCCACCATGCACAGCCCAGAGGCCTGACTTTTAAGTTGCTGTAGAAAGCCAGTTTTGGGGGAATAGTGCTGCTTAGTAACACTGAAAGATAGGAAGCAGGAAAAATATTTGTGTAACACTGTAGTGCGATCAGTGAGAACCAGGAATTCTTATGACTTAAGTTTGCCACAGCTGTCCATTGTTTTGATGTGCTGCTTGCTATGTCTTTCTTTTTCTACCTGGACCTTTCCTTGTGTAATAAGGCATAACAGCTCCAATAAAGGACAAAACCCGCAGGAAACCTCATGTTCCCTGGGTGTGGAAAAAGCACTGACTTGACCCTGAAGCCCAGGAGATGCACTGTAGCTAAATCTCCTCACAAACATTCATAGTTTGGACTCCCATGACAGAGACTTTGCCTGTTCACAACACAGAGACACTTATTTTCAAACATCCCTATTAAGAAGGTTTTCCTCATACTGAGTTGAAATTTATCTTGCTGCAACTGGAACTTCACGAAAGAAGTCAGTCCCTATTCCAAGAAGGACTCTCATGTCTCCTCTCTAAGCCAAATACTGCAGATTTCTCCCACTTTTCCTAGTAGTTTGTGGTTTCAAGGACACAGTACCATTTTCAGACTGGCTCCACTTTTTTTCAGAGCTGAACTCATCACATCATGAAGGATCTGAGCACCAAAGTAGAACAAACTTACTTTCTCCCTTGATCTGAACAACATAATCTGTTAATTAATGTTAAAAAAGACTTTACCAAATTCTTTTTGTCTTAAATGCTTTTGAATGGGAGAATTATAAGCTATGAAAATAGCTTCATATGCATCTGTCCATTTCTGATTATTTGAGTGTGTTTGATAGAATGCATAGGTTATAAGTCAGCCTCAAATTTCCATTTAGAGAGCTAAATATTATATCGTAGGCCTTCAATTGTTACTTGTGAATATCAATATAAAATTCCCTTTTAAGTAACTGATCACATCAGGGTCTTAGCAGTGAGATCAAGTTGGCCCATAGGAATTTGATAGAGGTAAGATTAAATAAATAAGGGCTTCATGAAGAACTTCAAGCTTTTTATATTTTTAAGGATTCATAGTGGACATGCTTTGCAAAAGAGACATTTTTACCTTGTTCATGTATATAGCTCAGGTTAAATTCACAGAAAGCAGCTTGTAATAAAAAAAAAAAAAAAAAGAAGACATAAAGGGTTGATACTTAGTTCATCCACAGTCTCACACTTCTTTGGCAGGTTTATGAATTTAGTAGTACAATCACCACCCAATTGGAACTGGGCACTGACCCATCAGGATAAACCCCAGCCATAAACAAGTAGTACTACTTTACCAGCGTCTGCCTGTTGAATGCTCATCTAGGTTTCACCCCAATTTATAGTTTACTAGGGAACATAACTGTGGTTCTGATTATCATACCATGCTGCCAGCTTTCAAGAGAAAGGGACACTCCCCATTTATACCAAAGGGAAATCTTTTTAACAACCAGATAAGTAAGTCTTCTGTCTTAGTTAAAATGTTCAGCAAAACCATTTTCTCCCAATGGTGACAAAAAGCATTCGAAATGATAGATTTTGTTTCATGGTTTATGATTTTAGTCCTGACCTTTGCCATCTGGTCTGCTGGGATAAATTTGGAAATTTTGTAGCTCTAAAGCTACTCAGTTTATTTTATCTCACTCTTCTAGCATGCTTTTCTTTATTTAGATGAAATGAAAAGCAGCTCTTGTCACAATGTGTGTACTGACAGCAGAGTTCCCAAAAGAAAATAGAGATACCTTGAGACCTTTGTTATCCACAGGAACGGGGTCATGGCATTACCCTTTTGGACACATGGTAGGATAGTTACTCAACACAAGCATTCCTGTTTCCTTAAGAATTTGGAGGATACCTAATTGTTGTTGCTGGGACATGTTTTTTAAGTAACATGCAATTTGCTGAGAAAAAAAATGTGAAGTAGTGTTAAACTTCTCCAAAGAATCTGATCCGGGGCAAGTTTGACTGAGTATTGTAAGCACAGTGGGATTTTGAAAGAACTGTAGACATGAAAGGATGGTTTAAAAATGCTAATAGGTTTTAGAATTAAACCTTACAAGAACTTAACAAAGCAAATGGTACATACCGAAATGCACAGCAAGCCTCTATAAATAAGAACTGCATATATTTTGCTAGCTATCTACATAGTACCTGGGTGAGGTAGGTGGTGGGGGAGGAAATATTCATTTGCTTTTTCCTTACCTGTTAGTTAGGAAATATATAGTTATTGGATTTGAACCTGAAGTCTTTGTATAAATTGGATTTTATTTTATGGGGTGACAGTGTCAGACTCTGATCTACCAACATCTGTTTTATCACCTATATGCCATTTATGTCCTAGATTTGTATCGGAGTTTTAACAGGCAGGAATCTCTTTCCTGCTATCTGTTGCTTCTGCTAATCTCATTTTTATAGATTCACAGATGAGTATCCCTGAGATATTAATTATAAATGATTGTTTACTGTAGTAGCTTTGTGTCACATCCTGCCCAAATGAGGTCTAAATTAGTGAAGGTGAAAACCTTTTTTTTTTTTTTTGCATTTTTTTCTGTTTTGGACTACTGCTCATGTAGTGGACTACCTTTTTTTTCTTTTCTTAAGACAGGCTCTTGCTCTGTCACTCAGGCTGGAGTGCAGTGGTGTGGTCTCAGCTACTGCAGTCTTGACCTCCTGGGCTCAAGCAATCCTCCCACCTCAGCCTCCCAAGTAGCTGGGACCACAGGCATGCACCACCATGCCTGGCTAATTTTTCTATTTTTTTAGAGATGGAGTTTTGCCATATTGCCCAGGCTGGTCTCAAACTCCTAAGCTCAAACAATCTGCTGGTCTCAGCCTCCCAAAGTGCTGGGATTACAGGCATGAGCCACTGCACACGGTCGTGAACCCCCTTATCTCTGTAGCTGGTTACCTTGCTGTGGGGCCACTGCTTATCCAGTGTCTTGCCCGATGGATACCCTTACGGAGGATTCCCAGGAAATACCTTATATAACTGGTGCTTGCTTGGTTTGAGTACATTTGTTACTTTCTCTAGTACTAGTACCATCTCTCCCTCCACAGGCCCTGCAGCCTGGTACACTGCAACTGATACCAAAGAGATCAGCACTGGAAAAGCCCAGTGGTGCCACCCCGGTCTTTAATCCCACTGTTTTCCACTGCCAACAGGCTCTGACTAACCTGCAGCTCCCACAGCCGGCATTTATCCCTGCAGGTGAGAACACAGCTCTGGGCACTGCAGCGAGTTTGGTGATGTTGTGAATGTATACAATGCAAAGCAGCTTTCAAAGAGCTTTTATAGGAGGACATGTATTTTGATTAAAAACAAAACAAGGAAGTTATGCTTATCTGCTAGTATCTAGAACTACTTGTTTTTCTATAAGTCATGAAAATTCATGGTTTGAAATCAAACTAGGAAAAGGTATCAACATTTTTCTTTTTAGCATTTCTTGGTTTTTGCTTATGATTAATTCACTTGGTTCAGTCTCAAACTAATTCCTTGACTCTCAGGTATCACTGTCACAGACAATAGAGTGTTGTTGGAAAAAAAAAAAAAAAGGAAAAAACTCCCAGCTTCGATATTATGGAAATGCGTTGTCAATATATCTTTGATATGCCAAAGGTAGTTAAAATAAAACTACCCTTAAATGCATAATATAGTATAATATAGATTAAACAGATAGTTTTAGCCTGTAACTCTTGAATCAGTTAATATAAAATACATAGCAGTTTATCTTTTCTGACATTTTGCAGCATATTTTGTTATCTCCTACATTCAGCTATATTTAATAGCCTATTTTACACCAAGTTGAATAGAAAATATTAAGCCAGAAATTTGTTCAATTAGATATCATATACTGGGGGGAAAATAATTTTCTTCCAGTGGTTTAGTAGTTAAAGAATGAGCATATAGTCTCTTAAGAATAAATTGAAAATTCTAACCATTGAGAGTACAGCATTTTTTTTTCTTTTTTTTTTTTTTTGACAGAATGCTAAATGCCCAAGATTGGAAACTATTTTTAAATGAAAATAACATATGTTTTAAAAAAATTTAGAAATCCTTGTTAATACCCAGACTTGAGAAAACTTATTGGTTAATTAGTAAATTAATCAGTTAATTAATTTTGAAAGGTACCGTAAACACCAGTCTTTAATTACTAGCCACAGCAGTCCTTCATGCCATCATTTAAATTATACAATTTATATACATTTATATGATAGTTTCTGAGAGGAAATAAGGAATTCTTCAGCACTTTCTTACATCCCTTATGATAAGTAACCACTGATATCTAATAATTTAGATATTTTCTCCCAACTTAAGAAGAAAACACATAATGTCTACAGAGTAAAAGAGAAAACCAGTATGAGTTGACATGACTTTATTCCTAGCATTTTTTTTTCTTCAAAAATTGTGGTAATTTACCTACACGTTAGATCACTCTACCTTGGCTACTTCCAATTTGTATTATAGCTATGGAATGAATTCAGTAGCCCTGGAAGTCTAGTCAAGGTAGTTGAATATAATAAAATTTATGCTGTTCATCTTAGGTTTTCTTAATACTACAGTTACTTTGTTTCCAAGTTTAAATTGTTTGCAAGATTTGGCCAACATGAAATCTAGTTTCATAAGCAAAAATTTCAGAAAAATTCCCTTCCAGATTAGTAGCAACATAAAAAGCCTGTCCAGCTAAGAGGTTTCCCTTAATGGAACCTGTGTGCCATATATTTATAGTCGAGTCCTATTGACTATGAGACAGTGGAGGAGACAGTGTTAACAGATTAATACTCTAAATAGAAATACAGACACCAGATACAAGATTCTGGAGCATATTTAGAAAATGATATGTGTAATAAATTAAAATTCTCCTCCTTATTATAAAAATTATTTAGGATGTATTTGTCCACAATAAATATGTAATTTAAGTGAGTTAATTCTTTTAAAGAAAAATTATAGCTCATTTTGTACCTCAGAATCCAAGAATTATTTTGATTACCTGGGTTTGTGACCTTAGAGCTAATCTGTAATTGTAAACATGAGAGATTGTTGGACTTGCATGTGCTGAGTAATTGATATTGCAAAGAAATAATCTTTCTGTTAAAATGTATTTCTATCAGTAAATCCTTAATAATCAAATATCTCTTTTATTTACTTTCCACGCTTTTCTGCATGGTGTACAGGGCCAATACTGTGCATGGCACCAGCTTCAAATATTGGTAGGTTTTCTACAAAAATTATCAACATTTTCTAATCTGAAAAAATGTGTTTTTCTGTTGTGACTATGAAAGATGAATGACTGAAAGATGTGGCTGGAAATTTTCTGAGTGTGTTAAGGTTTAACATGGTGCTTTCTGTTTTATGTCTTTGTAGCATCAAAATAGTCCTATTTTCTCAAGTCCTAGTTGGTTGCCACTGTGGTCAAATGCTGGCCCTGTCATTTCTCTATTTCTACCCTAATAATAGCAACTGAAATATTTAAAGTTTCTTTTTCAATATTTGAAACTAGCCAGACTGGGCAGTTTTGTTCTTTGCTTAACATGTATTATTTAAAAATTGTAAAATACTTAAAATGTATAACTTGTAAAGTACAATGAAACAATTCCTCCCTGAAAAAGTTATCTATACAACTTAAAGCATTCAATGTTCCCATGTTGCCAGAGGATGAGTTCAGCAAAGCCAGAGGATTCTGCAGTGTTGTGTAATAAATCCTGTAGTGTTCTAGCCTGAGGCACCATTGGCATAGAAGCTAGGCACAACAGAATCATTTCAAAATGACTCTTTGGGTGTTATGTGATTTTTAACAAGCAGTTGCACACAGATCCTTTCGTTAGCCACTAACACAATATGATAGCCATCTCTAACCCATTTTATACAGCCCTAATACTGAAGATCATGAGGAAGGAGTGGGGAGTTCACAGCTCCTACAGTCCTCATGGGCACAAGGAACAGACCAGGAGAAAATAGCTCTGTTCTATGCAAGGAGAAATGATCCCACCCGGTCCCACTCTACCATCTCACATCAATCCAGGCTATCCCATCCCTTTTGAGAGTTGGCAACAAATTGACCTTTATCACCTTGGTGGACCAGAGTAGATGCAGAGCCCCAAAAGCACTACTAACAGGCTTCTTGAGAATAAAGTTCAAAATGACAACCACATGGTATCAGCACTCACTAACATAGCGAGATCTAAACCCTGGCAATGGAGGTGAGGACCCTGTTAGGGAGGGTTTGACTGTCTTCTGTAGGAATTAATAAACACTTCCATTAATACCAACAGGAGCACAATATGTATACATTGTAATCATAATGTGTACAATCAGAACAGACTTCTGCAAGTTTGAGAAATGTGTCTTTGCCTTCATATTTTGTGACAGTTTTCTTGAAGATGCTCTCTTGTCCTTTCACCTTTAGAGCTTTGCTTAGGAATGCAAATTGCATTCTTTAGTGGGTCTGCTTCCTGTAAATTGCTGTACTCCCAAATGGAAAACAAGAGTGTTTTTAGAATTGGCATGTAAGACAACAGGGATGACTCTAGGTAATGGGTAACTAGAGATAAGTGGAAGGGATAACTATGGAGTTTTTGTTAATCACCATTTGGGGTACATTTTCGGTTTCTATGGTATTGCACATGTTAATTTTTCCCTGGCCATTCATTTTCTCTGTAGACTTTCAGAAAATCTGAATTCAATCGATGTAGACATGATAAATTATTACATATGTGTGCTTGCCATTCACACATTGCCATTCACACATTAATTCCCTGGTTTGGTTTCTGAAATGAGCTAGACATCAGAAAGCACCCAAAACACTTTCTAAAAGAGATAGGAACTAGAAAAGGCAAAGATAAAATATCCTGCAAGAGATTTCACAGCTGCTAACCATTGTAGCTATAATAGTTGCTATGAAGACAAGATTTACTCTGAAGTACTCCATGTATTTGTTTGATAAATGGCCAAAGTTTCCCAGGAGTTTGCCAGAGGTGTACTTAAAAACCTGCATGCATAGTTCACGTATTCTTCATATCTGCCCCCCTACCACACACCAACCAGTCTACCTACCATGTCTTTGCATGCAGATCGGGTAAGTATACATATAACTGTCCATTTGCACCTGCAGATCTAGTGACGGCATTCATGTCCATAAGTCAGTGAACCTAAATTCCAATTTATGATTCCTTAATTCCATTTTGAATGCGCAATCCAGTTACTTGTCTGCTTAACTAGCTTCAGATAGATAGCTCTTGTAACATTGGATTTTTGTTTTCATATGCATTCATTATAGCCCCTTCTGAAAATTTAGCCTTTTGAGTAAACTGCAATGGGATTCTGCTCGAAACCTTACTAAATATTGAGAATGGTTCCATTTTCCATATTGGTAACTATAATTGGCTTTCCCCTTTTCTCTTTTTAATTTTCCCCCTTCCATGCTGTGTTGCTTTGCACTGACTGTGATTGCATGAACACCCTGATGTATTCGTCATTATGATGTCACATGGCTTGCTGCTGTGATACCTACCACACCTCATTCCATCGTAAATGTCATGGTTGCATAAATCCTCTACCCTCCTGTATGTTGCTTCTATGGTTTTCAACTGAAAGTGCCCATGATGCACGGTGCTACACCTACCACTGTGTCTGCAGCAACAACACCTGCCACCAGCGTTCCCTTCGCTGCACCAACTACAGGCAATCAGGTTTGGCCATTTATTTCAGCTGTTCAGATAGAGATAACTACAATGTTTTGGTAATGCACAGTATATGCTTTTTGGATTGGTGAGATTCTTATGTGTTTCTTAAGCCATTGTTACATTTAGAATTTTTATTTTTGTGTATATTCTAGAGTGCTATATGTGCTTTGCTGTTCATCTCAAGATGAATCAGAGGAGTTTTGCTCATTTTTAATTGGTTACCAGATGTTGCTCTTGATATTCTATATTTAATTACTGGTAACACACCAATCCTCAAATGTATATACTTAATATTACTTAAATGCTTCCTCATTGGTCAAGAGAATTTATTTTACTGCCATTTTTAATTATTGTGTTTAAACTTTGGCTTAGTACAGTCATCACCTTTACCTTCAGATCCACTGGAGAGAAAACAAAATATCACATTTTTTTCCAAGACATGGATATCTTTATCATTTCCCAGTGATTATATCAGAAGTTCCTTCTCATATGGACATTAGATGTGCTTGTCGTTTTGATTTTTATTTGCTTTAGGTATTTCTTGGCAGAGTTCACAAGGCAAATTATAAGTTTGGGGGGAGTCTTGAAATTATAAGGAGATATGTATGATAATTATTGTATAATATTAGGGCCATTTTGCTTTATTAAAGTGGGAACCATGCTTATAGACGAAAAGTTCCACATATATAACAACATAAACAGAATTCTCTCAAGAAACCATTTTAATCTAAAATCTTTTTTACTACTATAGATACCCCAATTATCAATAGATGAACTGAATAGCAGCATGTTTGTTTCACAGATGTAGAAGTTCCCAGTAGAACAGTAAGTTTCTTTAAGTATTAATATAAATAATATTTATAGGCTACATATTTTATTTACACAATTACACTTGCTAAAAGGCTTTGGTAAGTATTTTCATTCATAGACATTGCTTGTGACATAGAGCTTGATTTACACATTATAAATTTTCCAAATTGAAATGTGAGCGCAAATATGCAGTATCTTTTATATGGCAGTGACAGCTGGTACTGTATTTTCTCAATGAGCTAACACATTCTTAAATGTTTTCCTGTTATTAAAGGAATATATGATTTGTTAGACAGAGGCACAGATTACTTTTGAATTGTAATTCTTTAACCACTTTATAGCTTCATTATTGTTGGAGATCAAACAAGAATTTTCAGAATTTGACTGATAGGATTATGTTAAACACAGTAAGCACTATGCCTCTCGTGTGACATTGTATTGAATTTTGAGTGACATAGTTTAGTAACTGAGTCATTATTTTCATTCCAATCATGTCTCTTTTTTAAAAGTTTTGTTGTTGTGGGATTTTTCTTTTTCTCCTTCACCTTCAATCTCCTCTTTGCCTGGTGCCCATCATGGCACACACTTCATTTGAGCAATCATTCACTTAAGAACATGTGACTTCTGAAGCCACTTAAGACTCCTAGGTATTTTAATTAATTCTAGGGACTAACTAAAATAGTGTACCAACTCTGAATTACATACCTTCGTCATTGAAAGTTTGAAGTTCTCACACCTGGTGTGTTTCATTTGGTGGAAGGAGGCAGCAGTTCTGTTCCCTAGTTAACTAGTTCCCCAGATCCCAGCTAGCCCTTCTTTCCTGCTGAGGACACACAGGCTTAGAACACTAAGTGTTCTGGACAGAGCAGATAGCCAACTGGACATTTAATAAATAGGTCCCCTCAATCATAAGGAAGGATTTTAAAAGGCACCTTTGAGCACATGGGATAACTGAAGGAGCTATAAATTGTAATTGTTTGCAGGGGTGTCATTTGGGATAGTGGCAACTTGGGAATAGCACTAAACATGATAATGTAGGTTTTGCCAACACTTGTCCAACTTTCATGGGCTGCTTTACATCAAGGTAAACAAAAGTTGTCAAATTAACTTTCCAACAGAGCATGTTTGGGAAGAGTGATTCCTTCTTGCTTGATTTCGTTAGAAAATGTAGAGGTATTTGGCAGAACATAATCACTTCAATACGTAATAGGTGCTGAAAATTTCTCTAAAATTCCAAAATGTAATTTTGTACAATACAATACCCAGATTTCACAGGTAGGCTATTTCTACATGGCTCTAAAACATTCAGAAAAAAAGTTGAAAGTGTATTTAATATTTGCATATTTCAAAATGTTCAGTATCAAACATGTTTTCTCAGTACATGCCAGTTGAAAGGTGGACACATGGGTGTACGCTTAACAAAAAGTATTGGCATTGAGTAGATAAATAATGCCTTAAACATTGGAGTGCATCTCTGTTAGGACAGTTCTCCACATTAGCACTCAAAGGGTATCATAGACTATCATAGATACATGGTTCTTTGATGATCATTCTCAAAAGCCCCATTTCAATATGAAATTCAGATTGGGGATATTTTGGCACTGTTAACAGAACTGGAACAAGACCCACCACACTCTCCTGACTCTTCATTCAATAACCTTTCAATATTTCTCACCCTTTCTTTCTTTTTTTTTTTTTCCATTTCAGCTGAAATTCTGAACAGCAGAGTTATGGAGTATCAGAATCTTTCCATGGAAACCTCCATATGGCCTTTCTATATATTTTCGCGTATGTCTTATTCTACCAACACAACAATAAGCGTGTTGCAGTCAATGTATTAAGCAAAGCAAACCTGCCAGCCAGCAAATTCAGATAAAAAATAAAGCATTAAAAATCAATGGAGATGTTAAAACAACACAATAGAAAACTAGTAACTACCATCCATGCTATTTGAATTATCAAGCAGAACATGACCATAAAATTTGGTAACTTGTTACATTACTCTTTGTGATTTTCTAATAACCATGCTAAGTGTATTTCCACAGTGAGCTGTTGGCTTACTATATACATTCTTGGTGGATAAATTGTTCATCTGTTTTTGAGTGTTACCTTACTATTTTGTTTACAAGATAGTCTATTGGTTTGATTCAGGATGTAACAAATATATTCAGTACTATTTCTTGTATTGTGTTGTGCTGTGTTAGGTTTTTACATACTGTAGTGTTTTGCCGTATATGTGTGGTGTTTGATTTCGACTAAAGTGTTATTAGTGGGGAACAGAACTATATGTGCTTAAAACCATGACAGGTTCATGCAAATATGCTCTCTTTCTTTAGAATATTTCTGTAGGTTTCTTGGGACTGACATTTAAAATGCCTCACTTTTGAATGTGCACAAAACCTGTTCATTAACATGCATGTGTATAATTTGTACCTGCAGATCTGATGTTGCATAATACAATCAAATTGCTAGATGTTTTAAAGAGGGAAATAATTACCTGCACAAAGCAGAGAACTTCATAAAACATTAATCCCTATTTCACTCTTCTTAAATACCTTGGAAAATAAGACTTTACCTTTAAATGAATTTCTCAGCATTTATAGTAAAAATTATGTAAAGTGCCCATTAGACTTTTTGTGTGTGTGGCTTGAGAATCCTGTCTCCTAGGTTGAGTGTCTAAAACTCAGCCATTTGTCATCTTCAGCTGAGAAACTGGTACTTGGGAGCTTAAAAATATGCTAATTACAAGTTATAAATCAAACAGAGAGATGGGGGCGTGGAGATAGTTTTTACGTACTCGAGGAAAGTGTGTAAAACCATGGCAATGTCACCTTTTACACAAATGCCATTTTCCAAATGCAAATGGCTCATGCTCCTTAGACTACTCTTTGAATAACAAGTAAAAAGCAATCTAGCAAAAGTCAGTCAGGGTGAAAGAGAATTGGTTACAAATAAGGACTTTCCTCCCCAAATGGACAGTCTTCTCTATTGATCACAGAGGGAGCCTGAGTACAGGCTTGGAGAAATGGCTAGGACAGGGAACAGGGAAGCACTTACAATTATTCCTTGATTTATTCAAAAGAACTGGGAAAGATGGTTGTAGTTGCCTTTAGCTTCGGTTCAACTGAATTTCGTTTTGTTAAACAGTTCAGTGAAGGAGAAAGCACCTGTGATATATGGCAAGTGTCCCCCTGCCCAAACTTTAACATCAGACCTTCTCACATCATAACCAAGCCTTTTTTTGCTTGTTTGGATTTGTTTGCCTTTATATATGTTTGAAAATGACAATAGAGAGGGTTTTAGCACCCTTTGAATGAGACAGAGTAGCTATACTCCACAGAGCTCAGCTGAATTCACATTACTAATCCTTATGAAAGAATTTTACAACCAAATAATTCCTGTGGTGTGTGACATATCTCATCCACTCTACTCAGTTATTAATGTTATTATACAGTGGTGGAAACATGAGATTTTACATCAAGTAATAGATTTAATATTTTCTAGTAAATAGGTGTTCTTTCACCAGAAAGTATAAAACCATCATATGTATACATATATACATATATATGTATATATATATATATAATTGTTTTTCTCCTTCATGAATATGACAAGTAAAAAGCAAATCTGATTGAGGATAACTTAAGCTGGCTAGAAGTGTTCGAATCACAGAACAATGGAGTTAGCAAAATCCTTTTCATAGTTGATGGAACTGAATCCAGGGGCATTTGACTTGCCCAAGGCTACCTTAGCCATTGTGGGAACTAGAAATATCTCCTGCTTCCCATTGTTCCTCCTTTTCACATTGTTTGTGCTTCAGAACATTTGATGCTCTCTCCCAAAGCAGACCCATTTGGCTCGGAATGCGAGAGAGCAAAATTAGCTTTCTGGGAATTGATACTCTGTTGATCTTAATTATCCATCCAAATCCTGATCAACAGTGCTTTCTAAACAGTCTTGCTTGTATTGAGCCATTGTCAGCTGTTGACAGTGTTGCGTGGAATTAGAGATCAAGAGTTGTCCTGACTTTTACCTACGGACTCTTTGAACCAGTTAATTTCTGTTTCTTAAATCTTAACATTGCTATAGAAGAAAGTAGTGTATGCCTTTTTGAAATTCCTCCTGTATGGAACTGAGTTTTGTATGATCTGTGCCAGTGCCTCTCCAGAAGGGCGAATCTGACTACATGAATCCAGGAGGGATGCACCTGAGCTAGTCTGGATATATTTCTTAAAGGAGACAAGAACTTTTTTCTGCAAAATGAACTTTTGTATAGTTTGACATCTGCATGCAGTGAACTATCTCACTTAACTTTTTCAACTTTGGGCAAAGATGTACATAAACCATAGATAATAGACCTAGAGTACAGCTGTTTTCATGTTGCGTTAAGCACTGGAAGACATTAACAATGACTTACTTTAAAGTAAAAGGTTCAGTGAGGAATATTTAGGGCCATTGTATTTTTGGTGCCACAATTTTCTACATCGCTGGCATTTTAAAAGTTGTTTTGTAAATGAATTTAAAGAAAGAAAGCTCAGAGCCCTAAAGTTTTGATCAAATTCAATAGAGTTTTGAGAAAAAAATACAATTTTAAGATAGCACTCTTTGAACTAGATGTGCAATGACTTATTCAAATTATCTTTATTCAAGAAAAGAAAAGAAAGATAAGTCATTAGACTATAAATTTCCATTTAAAAAGACAAGTCACAAAACTAATCAGTGACTCTAAACAAAAATTTACTGGATGAATTGTATATATAAAATTCTAATCACTTATGATTCTTAGTTAACATTTTATAAGCTTTGTATTTTACAGGGGCCTCTATTTATCCAAATTTATTGTTTTTTTCCATTTTTCTCAGCCTCTTGCAAAAAATATGCAAGAGTGCTGAAACTTGGATAAAACGGGTCATGTATACAGAGAAAATAATCTAAAAGTTACCTTTAAGAGGGATTTAGTAGTGTCAACTTTTTAAAAAAGTACTACGTGACCATAACATACGTATATTTTAAAGAGGGATTAAGATTAAATTAAAATAAATGGATTCATAAAATTGCTATTTAAATATAGTATTTACTTTTGTAATTGGAGCATGATTCCACAACCAGCAGTGGCATTTCATTTCACTTATCTAGATCAGAGGCTTTAATTTGTAGTTAATCATGATGTGGAAAGTCATATTCTCTCTACCCCATCAATTTTCTTCATACATTTTTGAACATGCTGAAGCACTTTGATCTTGCCATAAGTGTTGTCCTATACCGCTAGGCGGTGTTCACTAATGGGAGGGCCTCAGCTCACCTGCTCTCCACTTTGGGAAAAAACAAGTACCTCCTCCCTACCATCAGCAGAAACCGAATGAAATTAATCTTTGCAACTTGAATCTGTTTTAAGTAGCATTACCAATAAGCATAGTGATGTCTGAATAAGGAATGACATTTACATTACATTTTATTAAATAGGAGAGAACGTTAATGTGCTACTTGAAATGTTATTTGGTTCTTTGTCCCCCTCTTTGAAGAGTATAGATAAGGATGCTCTTAGGTAAAATGCAGCCACAAGTTTTCTGAGTTCCTTTAGTCTGTAGGGTAGGCTATGAGGTACAGAATGATTGGAAACTGAAATCCTCATTATTTGTCTCTAAAATACATTTCACACACATTGAAACAGAAATAGGCAAAATTTATAAGGGAAATCTGATTTCCCATTTCTGATGAATAGATATACTAAGATAGTAGCCTCATTTAACCAGTGCGTGTAGAAGGCACTAGAATAAATAGCATGTCCAAGTGTATAACAACTTCTTCTGTAAATTTAGTTGCTAGCCTAATCAAACTGTAAATATAACTCACTAATTGGTACCATATTTTCATTTTTCTTATTGTTCATCTTTAAGGCTTTATTTTATTGCTTTTCTGTAGCTCTAAGTAACTAATGAATTTAATTTCGAAGGAAAGTTAAAGAAAGTTTAAGCTTTTACTGCATGGATTCTGCCCGCCTAGCTAGGTTCTAAACTGACACTGAAGTATGACAAGATACAGATTATAGTCCAAAACTATCCTTTACAGTTCACAATTTAAGAACAAATTTAACTTTATATACAAATAATAATTGTTATCTAATTATATTTAGTTGTTGCTTTGGCAACAAAATTACAACATGGCTACCTTTAGACATTTGTGTATGTGAACATTTTACTTGTAAACTATAGGTGATTTGTGACAGTATGAGCATGTAGAAAATACAGCTCAAAACTATGAAAACAGACATGGTTGAGTTATTTTTTAAACCCAAAGGCCCATATATAAAAGCTGAATTTGTGTCCTTGTGTGACTTTTGTGAAAAAGTTTGTAACACATGGATTCTAGAATCAGGCTTTATAGTTTATAGAATTTGTTGTGTGGATAGGGTTATTCCACAGTATTTAGACTTAAAAACACAATCATTGAATTTTTAATACACTACCTAACTTTTTTATAACTTTATTCAAAATTACCCTATTCAAGTGGCATAGCTGTAGCTGCAAAAATTCTGTTTTCTGGAATTACATAAGCAACTATAGCTATATGAGGATTAAAGCATGACTAAAGCCTCTTTGGAAATTAATTCATATTTTTAAAACTATACGTAAAGATACTGTGGAATGACCCCTTAACAGTGTTTAAGAAACATATGCTGCAGTTAATTGACTGTCTCAGTTAGGGTGCGGATGTGTGAGACACACCTTTTTTGCACTTGATGTACATAGTCCATGAAAGCAATCCTTGGAGCTTTTTTTAAATGTGAGAAGTCTGTGATAATAGTGGAAAAGTTAGTAAGAGAGAGTTATTTCTAAGGCTTTGAAAAGGAGGGTGTTTTTGCTCTAAGACTTAACTAAAGCATAATGTTGCTTTGCTGTTATGGAGGCTTTCTGGTTTGCTACAGGTCACCAAAAGAGAAGGCTAGTAACAGGTAACAGGTCAACCTCAGCTAACAGCATTGAACAAGAGTAGAATAACTTCATCTTTTAACAAGATCATTAGCAAAGATTGTTTGCTTTTTAAATTAATCCCCACTATAAACACACACACACACACACACACACACACACACACACACACACACACACCAGGCAGATTCTAGAACAAGTTTTCCCTTTTCAGTGGTTGCAAGCAGTGAAATACCTCATATATTACAGGATAGATATTACCTTTATGATAGAATCAGATTTTGTCTTTCACAGAAAGTGATCAGCTGATATATGTGTCAGTTAAAATGTTTATCAATTAATAGTTATTTAATGGACAAATTGTTAATGTTGACCACTGTTCCTCCTTTAAGATCCAGTAACCAAAACGAAATCGGTAACCATTGAAAGATGATATTTAACAGTTAAGGATGGCCAACATAGGGCAGTTCATTCCCTTCAACAAAGGAAAAAAAATGCTGCTGGCACAACTTTATAACTGACTTTATTTACATTATACCTGTTCAGTGGAAGCTGTTTTCTGACCTACCTTTACCAGATTACAAAGTACTTAACTGTGCCACTTCAGCCTCCCACTGTTTTGTTTTAACTAAACAGAAGAGAACCAGCCAAAATCTTACATAACACAGGAGCTGGAAGAGAATGTTTCAATCTGACCATCTCTGCCAATTTTAGCTCCCACACCACCTACAGATAGCCAGTTAACTTTCTTTTTGCCCCAGGCAATGAGGCCTAGAAGAGGTCAAGGTTAGAAAGGTTAAGCGTTTGATCACCACAGGTACTTTGAGTACCTAGAGAAGGAGCCCATCCTGGGGTTGGTGGAGTTGGTATTGCTACTCGTTTTGATAGTTGTCACTTACAGAGAAAGAAAAATAAGCCAAAGCCAGAAAGCAATCCAAGCCTTACAGTTGTCCAATACCTCAGGGCCAGTTGGCTAGAATTTTCTTTTCCCTCAGCCCATAATCACGTAGAGTTAGCCATACAACAAACAGCCTGACAATCTGACCAGCATTTCCATTGATATAATATATAAGCATTCCTTCATTCTGTGGTTAGGAATTCCAACTTCAGCCCTATCTTCAACATAATTTCCCAATTTAACCTATGTACTGATATGGACATTTCTTTGTGAATCTGCCAGATTCAAGAATGTATTTTTCTAAGGTCAATAGAGATATGACATTTTAAGTCGGGAAAAATCACCTATAAATTAGTAGGAATAACCGTAGAAGCATCACAAAAGATACCCCATGTATAGATGGCATGGTGTGCATGCTGACAGCCACAGGGTCATACTCTGGAGTTTCAACATAGAGGCTGTATTTCAATAAGTAAGACGAATTAGGGAATTAAGTATAACAAATGGATGTAACTGAGGCCAAGAAAAAAAAAAGCCCTCTATTACTAACCTCAAGAAAGTATTTAGTTTGACTAATTTGTGCAGTTTCCAGCCCTTCTACTTGTTCTTGCCTATAAGAGAATCACTAATACTCAAAAGCTGTATTACTGAAGAGAAATTTTATCTTTAAATAGAATCCATCCACAATTATGGTATATGTAAAAAAAAATGTATCACTATGAAATAAGTCGCAGCTCTTTGAAGATATTGCAAAATCCTTGCTAGGCATCTACATCATATTAGTTTTTAAAAAAATACCTCTGTAACAAGACCTAAAAGTAACCCAACTATTAAGCAGTGCTTTTTTTCGCTGAAAACACACAACCTAAAGATTTATCTGTCATAAAACTGCATGGTTCCAGAGCTTTATTTCTGTGTAGAGATGCTATTTGTTAGTGATGGAAACAAATTATTTTGTTGCTATGTCTTTTGTGTCTAGCAGTTGAGAGAATGATATGACCATCATATCACTGGATCATGGGAATGAATGCCCTTTTCAAAATAAGTTTCTTTTTATTATTGTTGCTGCTTTAACAGAAAATGAGCCATTTGTCCCCATGCTCCCAAATTACAATCATTTAAATTAAAAAACTTTTGAAGGATTTTCCTAAATATATTCTTTTTTAAAGGGCTAAATTTGTGCATTCATATGACAAGAATTTGGAATAATGTGAAAAATGGAGGCACATAGTTTGGGTGGAAAATGGCAATTAAAAATACATATAAGAAAATTATTAGCCCTGTGTAACATATTTAAATAATGGCCAGAATATTTCATGAGTACCAACTTTTCCCATAGTATTTTTACTCCAAAATGCAATAGCTCATTCCCTCAACTGCAGACACTTTGATTTTTTTTCAAGTTATAGTGCTGTAGTGCTTGTTTATATTTAAAACTGCACATTATGCAGCTCATTTTAGTATGCTACTTCCATGTTTATTTTTTGTTCTTTTAATAAAATCTGTAAACTTCTTGGTTATGTCTTTTTTTATGAATCCATATTCACACATTAGGAATTCACTTGAAGGCTATTCATGTTCTAGTATATTAATGCTAATATTTAGTAATTCTAAAATGAAATTTAAATTTCTGAGTTGGCTCAATGTTATATTTCATACATAAAGTAAATTTATTTCCAAATATACCATCAGTATTTTGAATTATGTAGATAATATATCCATTGTGTTAGGCCTATTACTCCTATAAGATTGAAGTTACTAACACAAGAAAGACACTTCTATTTTAATAAAAGAAAACTTAAAATTTTGAGAGAATGCTTACTAGTTTCTCTTGTGCCTCAGAAATCCTAAAGGCATATTCTGAGATACATTATTAGAAATTTCTCTTTCCCAGTTATTCATGTCTATCCTGCATCCCCAGTGTAACATATGAAACCAGTGTTGTTTATTTCATACTTTCCAGATGGGTATCAATCATTTAATAACAATGAGATGCATGCATTTTTCCATTAAAATGTTTTCTCTCACTTAAAATTGGTTATCTTCAACAAATGGCACAGTAATAAAAGGATGATCATTTTTGTTCTTTAAGAAAGTAAATGTAATTTGGTAATATTTTGTTCTGCCTTATTTCAAAATGCTTCAAAAATGCAAATCTGGAACTTCTCTGCATTGACCACTGTTCTGGAGTCGGGCTGATAGAAAACTGGGGTGAACAGAGTTTAGATCAGAGGCTGTGGCAGAGCAAAGTATTACTGATGTGTCTCTTAACAGTGAAGAGGGTCAGGGAGGAGGTTGGGTTTTACTATTTCTAAGGTGGTTCCCACGATGGCATTTCTTGATAAGCCAACTTTGAGCTGATTAATGTTTTGTAGGTGTTTCTGTGAGTCTGATAATACCAGCACTAAAACCAGTTCAGTATATAGACATTTACAAGAGGTCTTAGGCCTCTTCAGAATTCAGTTAATGTCTTTCTCTTTGGGGCTGCTGAATGTTAGGTAAGAATTCAGGGCAAGCATTCCCGACCATCATCAAAGTGGAGACTTGGAGTTTCTATTGGCTGGAAGAAAGTTGACCCACAGGCAAAACCAGATGTAAACCAAGTTTGTCTTGGGTACTTTTAAAATTCTTTTCACAGCATCCTTTCCTCATCCCTGATGGTGGCCTCTGGCCCAGGAAAATCCTCAAGATAGCAACTTATCAGGCCTGCTTCCTCTGATAGATCTGGACTTTTCCCCTTAAGTACTTTCCTGTTGGGCTTCTCAGACTATGGAGAGCTGCTCATAGTTGAGATCTAAGAGACAAATTACCCTATGGTGTTCAAGAATGGCCATACTTAATGTGCTGCCTGTCCTGAAAGTGTTCACATTTAAAAAGGCATGACTTTCCAATGGGCAAATATCAGACACCTACATGCATAGATAAGGGAAATATGTTTTACTTAAGCAAACTTCTAGGCATTGAATCTCAGTGTTTAGGCACAGAGATGGAATTCCTATAAGCAATGCAGTCATTCACCACCTCAGGAAGGCCAAAAAATGAAGACTCTTGTAACTTTGTTATTATCAGGAAAGTTATGATATGATAATGAACCTAAAATACTGACTAGATAGTGAACATCCTAAAATTCCACTGACCAGAATCCACTCCCATGGTCATCATCTGTAGAGGGCATGATACAGTGACAGGCCTGAGGTATGATTATAATTCTGGAGTAATTTAAAGCCTATATTTGTTAAACTTTAACAGATGGACACACACTCTCTGATTTTCTACTTGGCTCTTTCCTCTACTGGAAATGCGCATTTAACTAAACCTTCCTGGCTTTTCTGTTCAGTGCCTGACTTACACTACTCCCTTAGGCAGGAGGACAGTGGGTGTATGTGGAGTAAAAACCAAGAGCTCCAAACAGAGATTTTGGATACAAAGGGCAGCCACCAGGAAATAGGGTGAGCTTTGTGAGAGGGACAGACTATCTGATTCCCATCTGTACAAACATGTCCAAAGCAAAAGCACAGCATTCTAAAGGGGATGCAGAAATTAGTATACAATGGCAGTTCTGGTCAGTGTAGCCCAGCATTTTTCTGTTGTGCATGGAAAGAACACAGTGAAAAGGCAGGCAGGGCATCCGGTGCAAAGTACAACAGACATAGACACACAAATCCAGTTTTCCTGATGAGAGAGGGGCTATCTCTTCATAAGTGATGCAATGCAATGCAGGCATGTACAAGTACAAGGAAAGATTGATTTTTAAAAAGTCATAGTGTAACTGGATGAATACCAGCAACAGCACCTGCTAAAGCAGACAGCCTGTTCATTAAAAACTGGACTTGAGGGAATGGAGAAAGAATCTGAGGAGCCTGCAGTCAGCATGCTTGTAGAGACCTTATGGCTACAGAAGATGATGATCAACTCATAGAGGTTCAATGTAGTTCTCAAGAAGAGGGTGGGAAAGCATAAGATGGGGACTAAGACTTTGCCTTTAACCTTCATGACATGAATTGAATGACCCTTTGTTGGAAAAAAATGGCAGTTATGAGATAATTGTATCCATGTTAATTATATATATTTCTATATATATAGTAAGTGGTTATTGATGTGCCTTTGTTAACCATTTAAATATTTAATAAATGTGTGTGTAGTTTGTTCAAAGTGTTTCAATTCTCAATTTCTATGAACAAAGACCCAAGTTAAAGCCACTTACGGGTAGTTACACTAGGAAAACTTGCACCCATAAGAATCCATGCAAACAATGGTCATAATTTGGGGCTCACAGAAGGGGCTGCCAATGAAAGCCAAGTGGCATTTGTTCTAACAATCACACCCCATTTTCACAATTCATATACAAAACCTCAGTGATAAGCAACTGTTTACCATAAACTGAGCTACAAGCCAGTGGTAGAGAACACCCTAATAAGCAACTCCTTTCTTCTAATGGACACCATCAGAAATACTAAAGATGCCTGGAATCTCAGTGTCACTGAGATGAAATTCTGGAGCCAGAGGAACACCCAAACCACACAGGAACAATATCCAAGGAGTGTCAGACATCCCAACATGTCGTCCTCTACTCTCCACATTCTGGAGAAATGTTCCTGTGGGGGGAAAAAAAAATACAGCTCTAGATATTGTTAGGGTGGCTTAGGGAAAAGTCGGTCCAAGAATAACATTTTTGGTAATAACAGACTAAAAAATAATTGGAAATTTATGATTATGAATGCATTCTGTGCTGTGCCATTTGACCCTTCTCCTTTCTGCTCTATCCTCCACATTACTGCCAGAGTCATTTGCCTAAAGTGAAATGGTGGATTATTTCGATTCCTGATTAACATCTTCACAGCTCCTCAATGTCTATGGAATAGTCTACACTCTGACATAGCACTCTTTCGTGCTCTGGCCTTGGGCATGCCCTTTACCTTTCCCCTCTGCCTCGTGTAATGTGTTACAAAAGCAAGCCAGAGGTGAACAGTGGTTCAAACAGTAAAAACAGATTTTACTCAGGACTCTTGCCATATGGGAAAAGAGACCTCAGTATTGAACGGGGTTCAATTTTAAATACAACAAGGAAAAATGGGAATTTATAGCCAAGGAGTAGGGTAGGGGACAGTGGATGGAAGATTACTAAGAGGAAACATCAGAGATAAGGGGCAGGGTGGGGACGCAGCGGGTTTGGGGGATCGATTCTGGCTAACCTGACCTAACAGGATTCTTGCTGAAGACAGGTCAGGGTGAAAAGACATCACCTGGGAGTCGGTAGAGGATGAGAAACCTGATCAGATATCAAGGGTGGGCTTCTGGCTAAACCAACTTGGCAAGATTCTTGCTAAAATTGAGCAATGCAAAGACAAACATGGAAGTGTAAACACTGAGGCCAAGTTGGGAAGAGGACTCAGAAGAATCTGACTAAAGTTTGATCAAGGAATAACTTCATCACTGTACATTCCAGGCAAGTTAAAGCACTGTTGGGGAAATGTAATAAAACAAGAGATCTTCTCCCAATCCAGAAATCTTCTCCAGAAAGGTAGTAAAGAAAGAAAACACTCTTATTATTGAATAAACATTAAACCAGAATGTGATGTACATCGCAGGTAACTCGCTAAGAGAATGCAAAGACAAAGGAATCTCACCCCCTAATATAGCAAAGCAGATACAACCCATTACATGTACGTTCCCAATATAAGTAATGACTAGTCCTTGACCAAGAGGATTTTAGAGCACCTTTTGTCACACAAAATTTTGTCCTAACTTTACGGTGATAATTGGAGAAGTCACTTGTGGTGGCTTTATATGAAGAAGAAACAAATTTTCTCATATATTTTAAGCAGGAGGTAGTTTTGCAAATTGGAGCAAGGACCATGAAAGTTAGGCTCTTACCCTCCTATGGGAACTGGGAGATAGGGATGCTACCTCCCTTGATGTTTGCATTTCAAAAAGATAGCTCCTAGGAGTTGTAAGACTGGGAGAAAGGCTTACTTATTTAGCCATTTAAAAGATTTGCATAAAAAAGACTTGCAAAGGACAGAGAAAGAAATTTTAAAAGGGAAGGGGGTAGTGTAGAAAGAAGTCTCTTCCCTTATGTTCAACAGGGAGAATTAAGCTTCTTATTTTTAACTTGTGTCTGCCCTTACACCACTCTCTGTTTCCCAGATACACACCATGGGTTCCCATGTCTCTGTCTTTTCATCTCAACTTGAAACACCTTTTCTTCTTCTTCTTCCTCTTCTTTGGAAACCCATCCTATGTTGACATGGTTTGACTGTGTCCCCATCCAAATCTCATCTGGAATTGTAGCTCCCATAATCCCCACATGTCCTGGGAGGGACCCAGTGGAAGGTAATCGAATCACTGGGAGCGGGGTTTTCCTGTGCTATTCTTGCGATAGTGAATAAATCTCACAAGATATGATGGTTTTATAAAGGGCACTTCCCCTGCACATGCTCTCTTGCTTGCTGCCATGTAAGATGTACTTTGCTCCTCCTCCACCATCTGTCATGATTGTGAGACCTCCCCAGCCATGTGGAACTGTGAGTTCATCAAACCTTTCTTTTATAAATTACCCTGTCTCAGGTATGTCTTTATTAACAGCATGAAGATGGACTAGTACATACGTATGTATCAACTAGCACTCCCTTGAGGTCTTCTCTGGTCTCACCTGCTACACTGAGATGCAGCTAATATTTCTTTAGTGCTTACCAGGTGATCTCAAAGCTCAATTCCCACATCCTCTATAGTGCTTCTAACATTGTCTCTGTGCCTCCTTCATTAAATCTGGCTTCTCAAGAGCAAGAACCGGGTCTCGTTGATTTTAGTATCCTCTATGATACTTGGAACAGTAGCCATACAGTACAACTGCAGTAAAAACTTGGGGGAGAAATAACTAACAAGTCAGGGCACTTTTATTGTAAAGAAGAAAGAAAATCCATTCAAATAAAAGGGATTCATGTAATGATAAAGAAAAATTTCAGTTTCCAGCTGCAGGAAGAACAACTGGGCCTCATGAAATTGAAAAGTTATCAGATGGCTTGTTTCTCACCTCTTTTTCCCTGTCTTGATCTCTCTGTGTCTGTCTGTCTGTATCTCTCTGCTCCATTCTCCTGCTTCTGTGTGCAAACTAGCTTTCTCTGCTTACTTATAAGCACTGATAATAACTTATCAGTGATTGATCAGGACTACTCCCAGAATGGTAGCCTTGTACCAAGAGTCTTCACGAATGATAGCCAACCTGAGAAGCACCTGCAAGGTTTATGAAACAAAGATTGCTGGAGACCCACCCCACAATTTCTGATTAGGCAGCTATTGTATGAGGTATGAGAATTTGCATTTCTAACATGTTCTCAGATAGTTGATTCTAATGATCTGGGAACTACACTTTGAAAACCAATGATTGATGTGAACTTCAAGCTTGACTCCCCACAGAGAATTGACTCAGTCACTGGGCTCCAATGCCTGAGTCTCATGAGAGAGAATCTGATTGGTCCAATTTGAGTCAGATGCTATCTCTGTTCCACTCAGTTGTGGCCAAGAGGTTGGAGTCACATGGTACATATGACATGTTGTCTCTTTGAGGCTGTGGGTTGGGAAACTTTCCCAAGAAGTTAGATCTCTAGTACAGTCACTGCCACAGCTGTTTTTAAAGCCATTAGATTTTCTACACTGAATTAGTTCCTTGGTTCATGTGGCTCAATTCTCCATAGCCAATAGAGCTGATAGGAAAATAATAACCATCTATTGGGCATCACCAGCCAGTCATCTCAAATTGAATCAAAACTTTATATTCAGCCCCAAAATAATCTTCCTGGGCCTGGCGCAGTAGCTCATACCTGTAATCCCAGCACTTTGGGAGGCGGAGGCGGGCAGATCATGAGGTCAGGAGATCGACACCATCTTGGCTAACACGGCGAAAGCCCGTCTCTACTAAAAATACAAAAAAAATATAGCCGGGTGTGGTGGCGGGCGCCTGTAGTCCCAGCTACTCTGGAAGGTGAAGCAGGAGAATGGCGTCAACCTGGGAGGCGGAGCTTGCGGTGAGCCGAAATCATGCCTCTGCACTCCAGCTTGGGCGACAGAGTGAGACTCCGTCTCAAAAACGAAACAAAACAAAACAAAATCATAATCTTCCCTTTCAAATATGCTGCCTCTCCAGCCAGTAGTGCAAGTCAGAAACTTCTTTGACTCTTCCTCGTTTACCCCAATCTATAAACTTTTGTCAATTCTATTTCCTAATTATTTTCTCTATCCCTACTATGCCTGGTTAGTTTAACTTGACACCCTACCTCCAGTGATTTTTTTTTTTTTCTAAATCTGTTCTTCACATGACTTTCAGAGTGATCTAGCTAAAGCAGCTTCCCAACCTTAGCTCTCAGGATAGTTGTGTTGGGCACAGGGCAGATGGAGCCTGGGCCTGTTGTCTTCAGCAGCATGCAGCTGCAAGTCTACCTCACCCAGAGTGCCACACAAAAATTATCATGCTGCATATACTAAGATGTGATATGAAAAGAGATTGGGAAGCTTGGATCTAAAGCACAACTTCAACTAGGCAACTCCTCTGCTTAAAAACTTTCAATGACACCCCATGGGTCTTGGGATAAAACTTAAATAAACCTTACAATAGCCTATAACATCTGGCATGATCCAGTCCCTGTCTAACTTTCCAGCCTCATCTCTTGCCATTACTTGCCTTGGACTTGCTTCAACAGCAGGTAAATGCTTATGCTTGTAGTTTCCAGCACACACTCTGCTGTTTCATGCCTGCAAGTCTTTGCCTGTGATTTTCTTTCTGCGTGGAATGTCCACGCTTCCCCTTTTTGCCTGGCTACCATCATTTGAGGATCTGTTTAAGTACCATATCCCCCAAGAAAATGTCCACATCTGCTCCACACCTCCATTAATGTACTCCTTTTTGAAACTCCCATTATACCTTGAGCACACGTAACTGGATTTACCATACTGTATTAAAATATTTTTTCTGCTTCTCCCACTATCCTGTGAGCTTTTTTTTGAGGAAAAGGTATGTGTCTTATCTGTTGCTCTATTTCCAGCAACTAGTGTAGCGATTAAAAAGCTCTTCAACTAATATAATGTAATTATATCATATACAGATGAAAGTGTACTTGTGCCCTCTATACAGAGACAACCCAAGTACATATAACGTAAGGGTATCCTTTTTAAAAAATTTTTTTGGACAGAGTCTTGCTCTGTCACCCAGGGTGGAGTGCAGTGACACAATCTCGGCTCACTGCAGCCTCTGCCTCCTGGGTTCCAGCGATTCTCCTGCCTCAGCCTCCTGGGTAGCTGGGATTACAGGTGGATGCCACAACGCCTGGCTAATTTTTGTAGTTTTAGTAGAGACAGAGTTTCACCGTGTTGGCCAGGCTAGTCTCGAACTCCTGATCTCAGGTAATCTGACCGTCTCAGCCTCCCAAAGTGCTGGGATTATAGGCATGAGCCACCGCGCCTGGCCAGGGTATCCCATTTTAAGTGCAAGATCTTTTAGTGATTTACAGGCATCTTGGACATATCTTGATATAGCTCCCCATGGTCTCACATTTATGGGTACAAGATATTTGACTCCATCTAAAATATCCAATGTCCAATATTAGAGGGAAAACAGGATGAACTAAATAAAACCTCCAATTTGGAAATGGAAGAAATAGAAAAAATATGCAGAGATTATTGACCAATATTATAACAATTTATGTACCATATATATGAATAGCAAGAACTCCCAGACCTGGCAACAGAGTGAGTTCTTGGTCAGCCAGCTGAATGTCCCAGATTCTGCTGAGAGCATCTCCCTTGTCTGTTTTCCTACTGGCTACTCCCAAAGGGGGCATTGCAAAAATGTTCCCTGGGGGTGCCACAATTTCAGCAACCCACTTCCTGTATGTGTGAATACAGTGGCTTGGAGATTGCCTTAGGAGTTGAAAAATCACAGTCCTTTTTTTGTGGCCAGACTTGTGGTTTATCTGGCAATACATCTTTCTTAACTATTTATTAGGTATATCGCTTAGTATTAAATTTAGTTTCCTATAAGAAAAAAAAAATAGCAGTGGCCTACTCAGGATTGAAATTTCTTCCTTTCTTTCATAAAAGAAGTGTGTAAGTAAATATTTACAGTTGATATGAATTAGACAACTTCCTTCTAGTTCTATGCTTTACCATCCCTAGGGTATGGTCTTCATCCTTATGGCCTAAGATGGCTGATAGAACTCCAGCTAACACATCTACATTACACACAGCAGGATGGGGAAAAATGAAGAAGGGCCTGTATTCTAGATTTTTATGCCAAATGGCAATATGCCCAGATACAAATTGGGCATCTGTTACTACAGAAGGAGAAAATAGATGTTGGTGTAGGCAACTAGAATTCTACCATAAAAGTAAATTTGATTTATATTCTATTTTATGGGATGGCAGTCAGAGGAAAAGGTACTGTATACACATGTTCTTGAATCTTTACCTTAGCCTAAGAAACAACAGGCCTTAGAACTCTGCCCAGCTTCCTAGTCCCTCAATTAAATGACTCTCTCTTGACTTTTGCATTGGGGTCATTAAAAATCACTTTAGGGTGGGGAAACACAAGTGATCTGAGGTGTTGGCTCTCCTTTCATAGGATTAGCTATTTCAGGGATGCCTGGAAGATCAGGCTTTTCCCAGGTCCTATTCTTATGTTCAATGGTGTTTCCTTCTTCTTAACTTTCCAAACACCATCTTTATATTTTGGATAAAATAACTCAGGCTTTCTGACACTCCAAGTTTCATAATGATTCTCATTCATCGTGGATTGCTGATAGCAGGCATAAAGGGCCACTTGGCAAAACTGTACTGTCTTTCCCCTCTGCTTTCAGATGCACCAGTGTCAGCCACAGCTTTTTCCCTGTTTTTGCAGGCTATTGGTGAAGGCCACAAGAAGTCCCCATATACTCCAACATACTGACATTTTTGAAAGGTGCCTAAAGCTCTCCTATTCTTAACAGACCTTTTGTCCTGCATTTTATGATCACAAGATGGCTGCTGTACCTCTGGCATTTTGAGCATGTTTTAGGCAGAAAGAGAAAGGAAGAAACAAAAAGATTCGAAGATATGCCAACTGAATATATCCATAAAAAAAAAAAAAAAAAACACTTTCTCAGAAATTTCAACCAATGAATGCTGCCTCATTGGCTAATACTGGGTTATGTGGCCATCTCCATCCTCAATAGTAGAGGAAGTCAAGGGAGAATAAGGTTATATAAGGCTGTGGGGAAGCCAATCTGTAGTGCCTGTTTACCACTTTGGGTAGCCAATGTTTATACACATCTATTTGCCCTTTAATGGAAAAGCTAGGACGGGCCAAAAGTCTAACCTGATTATAGCTTCCACCTTGAAGCTAGAATCTCTAGGTATTGCACATCCTCTCCATAATGTCTGGTCTGGTGACCTACAAATCAAGACACAAGTAGTCTTCTCCTCACATAACTGGTATGAAATGTTGTAGTTGGAACAGAATATCTAAATTAAAAACTGCATTCAGAAAATTCATACAGGCACATGAATTGAATGACATACAGCAGTCATTCATCCAAAACTTATATCAAATCCTGCTAGACAGGAATTACAAGGGTTTCTTGCCCTTACAGTACAGTTAAGTTCCTTAGTGAGCCAACTTAGCAGTTCTTTGTCCTGCCCTCTGGGAAGCTCTCCCTTACTCATTTTCCTTCATTAAAAAAAATCTGTCCTCTGAGAGGATGCTTCTTTTTCATTCAGGGCCATATGTGAGGCAGGCACTAGGGAGAATATCCTGGAGACTATAATTTCATAGCATTTCCTATTGGACACCTGGGGTTTGCTAAGGGGTTGAACCCCACAGTATGTTGTTGGCTTTGGCAACTGAATTCTCTCAAAAACTGAAGTATATTTCCAATCAATTCCATGTGCAAGTAGCCACAGACAAATGTTTTGACAAGACATATTCTTTGTAAGACTGAAGTGTCTTTTATGTATCTACTCATCTTTGCACTCTACCCATGCCCCTAATCCTAAAATAACTTTGGTTAATGAGACACCACTCATAATCAGATATTTGTCAATGGGCTTGCCCCTTGTTCTGGCAGATAATTATTAATACAGCCTGCTATTTTATAAAGGCCTAGACCACCAACTGCATCTTCTGCTATGGCTGCCAATTCTTTGCCACTGATTGTACCAGGTTTAGTTTTGAGATACAGAAACAGTTGGTCCTTTGAATCCCGTAAGTCTCCAAATTATGGGATAACTGTCAATGTAGACTGTAAATCAGAGGCAGAAAGCACTTGTCTTGGCAATGTTGTTTTTTTCTATATCGATATTTAGACATTCTCAGTTCTAGTTTGAGTTAATTTCTCTCTTGCAGAACTTTGATAAAAGCAACAAATAGCCAAATGTCAACATCCTGATATTTCCCCTGTAATTTCTCCTAACGCTATAGTCATTTTTCTTTGCACATCTGATTCATTCTCCTGTGTTCAGAATGGGTATTTGTTTCTTGGAGCTTTCGGCTGACCCCACCAATGCTTGGATTAACATATCTTTAGTTTAACCAAAAGCACCACAAGTCACAAGAATCCATGGGTCCCAAACTCAAATTTCCTAGGGAGAGAATCTTACTAACTCATTTTAGTCAGCTTTTCATGTATCAAATTAGCTGTGGTCAGAGGGCAAAGGCAATGTTCTATGAATACATCAGGCAGAGTTCTCTCCTATAGTTTTGTGGTGTTATTCCTGTGGTAAAGATAAATACCACGAGAAATATAAGGATTACATGCCATAGCAGTACAAAAGAACAGATTTCTTACATTGAAGAAACTTCATGGAAGGAATAGTTGCCTAGACTTTTGAGAGAGTTTCAGGGTTGGCTTCCTTTCAGCTCATATAATTCATGCTCCTACCAAAGGACCCCAAATGGCAGCCGTTGGATCAGATTCAGATTGTCCAAATGTTTTTCTTTAATTGCTTGCCAACACTGAAAAATCAAGATATTTTATATAATGGTGCAGCTATGGGAGTTCTCTTAAAGAAATCAGAAGATCTGGCAATGCTGGGGCAATCTACCACATCTGAAGTGCAGCTGCTCTCTTTAAGTGAGGTATATGTTCTCCAGGTCACCAGTTTCTGGTTAGCCAATGCTGCTTATTGGCATTACTTGCTTGTCTTCCGTAGCATCCCCTACCCTAGCAGCCTTCTGCAGAAAGAACAATAAAAGGCTACTGGTCTCAGATTGGCCATATAGGAATGGAAGATTAAGAAAATCATGTATACTTCTGCAATGTATTTTGTTGTCCACCATGTGTAAAATACCTTTTCCTCTCCATGTATCATCACTAGAATACTCCAACAACCATGCTGCCAACCAGTATTACATCTACCCTCTTTCCAATGGAGTAGCAATCTACAAGTCATGCCTTGCTGTTACATCCCAGGCAATAACTTGGGGATACTTTAAAAGTTGTTTGTGATGACGTTGTACATCTTAAATATAAATAAATTTTATTTTTCAATCATACCTCGATAAAACAGGAAAGAAAAGAAACTGCCATGTTGTTTTGTGTTTTTAAAGAATGTTCTTGGCTGGGCACAGTAGCTCACACCTATAATCCCAGCATTCTGGGAGGCTGAGGTGGGCGGATCACTTGAGCCCAGGAGTTTGACACCAGCCTGGGCAACACAGTGAGACCTCATCTCTACTAAAAAAAAAAAAAAAAAAAAAAGGTAGCTAGGCTTGGTGGTGCACACCTGTAGTCCCAGCTCCTCCGGAAGCTGAGTTGGTAGGGAGGATCATCTGAGCCCAGGAAGTTGAGGCTATGGAGAGCTGCGATCTCACCACTGCACTCCAGCCTGGGCGACAAAGTGAGACCCTGTCTCAAAAAAAAAGGAATGTTCCTGGAAGGCCTTCATAAGGATTTTCATTACTGGAGACACCTTGATTTTGGATTTGAAAGCTTCAGAACTGTCAGAGAATACATTTTTGTTGTTTAAAGCCACTTGGTTTGTGGCATTTTACTATAGCAGCCCTAGGAAACTAGTGCATGCTCTAAGTGACAGATGTCATGCACCCAAAGACTTTACCTAACCTCTAAAACATACCTTAATTAATGATTTCACAAGAACTGCAGAGGGAGATCCTCACTGCTCCCCACTCCACCCCTCCAGCCTCTCATTCCCTCTAATGATCTTTTCCTTGTAACTTACTTTTTATCACCAATTTACATATAGTCTTTTTTTTTTTTTTTTTTTTTTTTTGAGACAGAGTGTCGCTCTGTCGCCCAGGCTGGAGTGCAGTGGCCGGATCTCAGCTCACTGCAAGCTCCGCCTCCCAGGTTTACGCCATTCTCCTGCCTCAGCCTCCCGAGTAGCTGAGACTACAGGCACCCGCCACCTCGCCCAGCTAGTTTTTTGTATTTTTTTTAGTAGAGACGGGGTTTCACCGTGTTAGCCAGGATGGTCTCGATCTCCTGACCTCGTGATCCGCCCGTCTCGGCCTCCCAAAGTGCTGGGATTACAGGCTTGAGCCACCGCGCCCGGCCTGCTGTTCTATTTCTTAAATCTGGTGTTTGTGGTTATATGAGTATGCATTTGCCAAAACACATAGAACGACCCACCACAAAGATTAAAATGTATTACATAAACCCAAATAAATCAATAAAAACTTCTTCCTTTGGCTTTCGTGACATTTCTCATTTTCCTCCTTACTTTTATCACATCCTCCTCTACTCAGAATATATGAAGATCTTCAAGGTTTAGCCCAAGGCCACTATATATATGATATAAATTCTATGCTATACTCAAAGACAATCTCACCCATTCCCACAATACAGATCTCTAGCCAGGACACTTCTGACCTTCAGACCTTCTGATACGCTTCAATGTCTTAAAAGCATGTTAAACCCTACATGTCTAAAACAGAACTTAGTATTATATCTTCATCCTTAGCCATGCTTCTATTCCAATCTTCTTTATCTTAAGAAATGATACCATTATCCACTTATTTGCTTAAGGCAGAAAACTGGGAGTCATACTTGGTGTTCCCCTTTTCTTAACTTCCCACATCCAATCCTACCTCTTAAATTTATGTTAATTCTTACTCTAGTCCAAGCAGTTATTTATACAATCCAGTTTCAACACCTTCCCTTTTTCTGTATTCTAACATCATTCTAAGCACTTCGGATTTCCTTCAATTCATAGAAAGCACTATGTCTTTGGGTCTTTGCTCATACTGTTCTTTCTTCCTGTAATACTTTTCTCTACCTCATTCCCCTCAGACTTAGCTAGATCTTAGCCTTCAGGTCTCAGTGTAAGTTTCACTCTCTTAGGAGATCTTCTTTGATTTCCTAAGCTAGGTTAGGTACACTTGCTATCTACTTCCATATTGCTTTTATCATAACAGTGAATTCACAATTACTTCTTTTATATTTTACTCCTCTGCTACAATCTAAGCTTCATGAGAGCAGGACTATGTCTGTGTCATTTTCTCTCATCCTCAGTACCCAACACTTGACAAGCAATGCTTGCTAAAGATGGAGACAGATAAGTGAAGCTAGAAATTTATACTACAGATCCAGAGGCATGTGTGGACACCAAATGCATACTTGGACCTCTTTTGGAGGTATGTGATTCCACTCCTCTGCGCTTTCTTCAGTTTCTTTTCCACCATCCTTAGGATGCTCATCTGACACTAACTCTCCCCACTCTGAGTTAGGGAGGGAGAAGTTTTCAAAAGTGATGGAAGGCTGCCACCCTGGGTTAGAGGGAAATGTATAGAGGTGTGGTAGGTTCTCTTGTTTTTTTGTTGGGCTTATACACACTCCAACCACCTAGATGATCAACTGTTACTGATGCCTGGGAGAGATCAATATGATCCAAATTTTTCCTCAAATTACTTAGAAAAAATATAATGCATGGGACACAATTTTGAGAGTAGCTGACTAGTCTTGCCCTTCAGTGCCCTCTTCTTATCTTGTGACAGAAGTGCAAGATTAGGAACAGAGTTTTGCCTGAAAACATGAAGAGGAATAACCAACACATTCATAGCTCTTCCAGGGCATCAACGTGGTCCCAGACAGTCTGTAAATACTTTGATGCCATAGATAAGGTTTTACACTTCATTAATCCTCACATTGCTAGTAACTCAACAAATTGAATCAGCCTAAGAACTATGTACAGATCTGATTTGCAACAGACATCTGAAATTTTAACATTACACAGTATAGAATACACTTATCTGGTAGATCTTAATAATTATTCATAATTACAATGAAATGTTTATGGATCTATTTGCTCATTTTATTGTAAACACAATTATTAGTCTTAATTTTTTGGTAGATGCAACATTTACTGAGTACAATGATGTCTTGAGAGGAAAACATTTTTGTGAGTAAATACAAATTAATTTTTATCTTGGTACCTACTGATATAAATGCTGTTGCTGAACTGTACTCCTGTGTATATTCTTTATTTTTCTTTTTGTTTTTCATGTATCCTGTATTCTTGGAGTAGATATTAGACATCTTTCCATAGGGACATCATTAATGTGTGTGTGTGTGTATGCATTATATTTAACTTTTGTCCCCAACACCTTGTATTTTATGGCTCACAGTTGAACACATATTGTCCACATTATGCCCTTATGAGTTGATTATTGCTTATTGATTGTCCATACATAACACCTCTATTTTATTGTCCTATTTTTCAAATTCTTAGTCTCATATCTAAGTCTTCCTTTTCTTTTACCTTTTCTTCATCCATTTTCATCATCATTGCTTCATTTTCATTTTGTTGTTTATTTCCCCTCACATCAGGGTTTTGTTGTTGTTGTTGTTGTTGTTGTTGTTTTTGAGATAGAGTCGCACTCTGTTGCCCAGCCTGGAGTGCAGTGGTATGATCTTGGCTAACTGCAACCTCTGCCTCCGGGGTTTCAGCGATTCTTCTGCCTCAGCCTCCCGAGTAGCTGGCTAATTTTTTGTATTTTTAGTTGAGATGGGGTTTTGCCATGTTGGCCAGGCTAGTCTCAAACTCCTGGCCTCAACTGATCCACCCACGTTGGCCTCCCAAAGTGCTGGGATTACAGGTGTGAGCCACTGTGCCTGTCCAGTATTTTTTATATGGTCACAGTTCTATCATAAAAATCAGTCATGTTGAAGCTCTAAAAACACTGAACTCATTTTTAAGTTGTAAATATAATAGAACACACAAACGTAAAATTTACCATCATGCCCATTTTAAATGTACAGCTCACGAAGTATATTCACATATTTTGTGCAACTAATCTCCAGCACTCTTTCATCTTACAAAACTAAAACCATCCCCATTAAACAACTTTCCATTTACCAACTCCCCCAGTCCCTGGTAGCCACCATTCTATTTTCTTTTTCTGTGAATTTGACTACTGTTAATAATGCATATAAATAAAATCATACAATATTTGTCTTTTTGTGACTGGCATATTTAACTTTAATGTCCTCAGGGTTCATTCACATTGCAGCATGTGCCAGAATTTCCTTCCTTTTTAAGGCTGAATAATATCCTGTTGCATGTATATCCACATTTTGTTTATCCATTCCTCCACTTGATGGACATGTGGGTTGCTTCTACCTTTTGACTTTTACGAATAATGCTGCTATGAAAACAGAAATACAAACATTAAGCCTTTTATTAAATACTTAAGTAGATAAACACTAATGGATAAAATTTCTTAGAAACAATGTTATATAATGTATTTGATTTGAAATTAAAGTACTTAAGGTTACGTATTGTAGAAATTCTTAGCTTAATTGCAGAAAATGATTGGGAAAATAAATGCTAAGGAATGCCTATAATTATCACCTGTGTGTATCAAAATTTACAAATTAATAGATATCATTTTTCACATATCACCAGATACTCATATGTTCATTAGCTGCTTTGATTACATGAAAATTATGCCCATTTGAACCCTGACGAAATATGCCTAGGCTTTATGAACACACAGACACACACACACACACACACACACAAACACACACACATGCTTGCACAGAATCAAGTGGAAAACGGGAGGGACTAATCCCAGTTTGGGAGCTCTGATTTATTAGAACAGGCAAGCTTCAGCAATTGAAGGAGATTTCCTTAGAAAACTTATGAAGGAGAGCTTGAAACTAATGGTCAGGTTCCGGAAAAACTAAGATTAGAATCATAAAACAAAGGCTAGGCCTTTATTCCCAAACAAAGGAATAAGGAAATCAATGGATCTGGTAAAAGAAAATGAGACTCCCAGACCAAAACTAGAGGGAAATGAAGGTTGGGACACCAATAAAATAATTGAATGAGTAAAATGATGAAGTATTTCAACAAATAAGTATTTAAACATTAAATGGTTATTTTACAACTGCAAGATGCAATATTTGAAATTAAGAATTCATTGGATAGTTTTTTTTCTTTTTTTTTTTTTTTTTGAGATGGAGTCTTGCTCTGTTGCCCAGGCTGGAGTGCAGTGGCGCAATCTCGGCTCACTGTAACCTCTGCCTCTCGGGTTCAAGTGATTATCCTGCCTCAGCCGCCCTTGTAGCTGGGATTACAGACATATGCCACCATGCCCGGCTAATTTTTGTATTTTGTGTAAAGACGGGGTTCCACCAGGCTGGTCTCAAACTCCTGACCTCAGGTGACCCACCTGTCATGGCCTCCCAAAGTGCTAGGATTACAGGCATGAGCCACCTCACCCAGCCCATTGGATAGATTTAATAGCAGAAGATAGTATCAGTCAACTGGAAGATAGGCTTATTGACAGGTCAGTAGAAAATTTAATCTGAGCCTCAAGAGGAAAACGAATGTAAAAATCAAAACAGCACATAAGAGAAATGTGGGATACAGACAAAGGTCTAGCATGTATATAATTTGAGTCCCAGAAGAAGAGAAAAAGGAGAATGGAATGGAAGAAATAATGACCGGAAATTTTCTAAATGTGATGAAAAACATCAACCCACAGATTCAAAAAGCTCAGTGAACATCAAGCAGAATATATATGAAGAAAAACAATTCATGAACATTATAGTCAAGCTGCTCAAATCAAAGTTAAAGTGAAAATCCCAAAAGTGCCCAGAGGAATAAAACACATTGTCCTGAGAAGAACAATATAAGAAGATAGCTGACTAATCCAGAGAAACTATGGAAAGCAGATGATCACAAAATGACATCTTTAAAGTGCCAAAAAGAGCAAAAGAAAAACAAAAACATGTCCAACCTATAATTCTACACTCAATATTTCAAAAATCACTGAAAAAAGACATTCTCAGACAAAAGCAGAAATAAATTTTTGCTAGTATTAGATAAAAATACTAAAGGAAGTTCTGGAAAGCTGAAAGAAAATTACTCCTTGGAACTTCAAGAAAGAATGAAAAGCACAGGAAAGGCTAAATAATTTGGTCATTTTCAAAAACTATTGACTATTTAAAACAAAAGCAATAATAAAGTTTTGTGGGGTTAAATGTAAAATATATTTTTTGATAACTAAAAGGGTGTGAAGGGTGACTAGGGTTAAACTCCTGTAAGGTTCTTGCACGGTTCTGGATGGTGAAAAAGTATTACTTTAAGGTGAACCATTAAGCTACACATGTATTTTGAAATTTTTAAGATGACTTCTAAAAGAACAATAAAAAAGTGTAACATAAAGACTAATAGAGGAGATAAATGGAATAATAAATGCTTGATTAAAACAAAGAAAGTAGAAAAAGAAGGAATAACAAATGAAGAATAGATGGGAAAAATAGAAAGTAAATAGCAAAATTGTAGACTTAAGACAAACTATACTGGTAATTGCATTAAATATAAATAAACTAAACACAATAAAAATAATGAAACAATGAAAATAACTGTATTGACAGACTTGATTTTAAAAATAGATCCCGATTATGTCTACAAGGAGCAAGAAACACACTTTAAATGTTAAAATAGAAATAGGTTGAAAGTAAAAATATAGAAAAAGATACACCATGTAAACACTAACCAAAAGAAAGCTTGTGTGACTGTATTAATATTAGACAAACTATACTTTAAGGAAAGGTACAGGAAATATTTCATAATTCTAAAAGGCTCATTTCAACAAGAAGATATAGTTCTATGTATGTACCTAATAACATAGCATTTATGTATGCATGTACTTGTGTATGTATCTATTTAGACAGCTGCTGGAGAATGTGTAATTTCTATCAATTGGCCAGAGACTGCTCAGTCATGGTCCTTAAATTTTTTTTTTTTTTTTTTTTTTTTTTTTATTATACTTTAAGTTCTAGGGTACATGTGCATAACGTGCAGGTTTGTTACATATGTATACTTATGCCATGTTGGTGTGCTGCACCCATCAACTCGTCAGCACCCATCAATTCATCATTTATATCATGTATAACTCCCCAATGCAATCCCTCCCTCCTCCCCCCTCCCCCCTCCCCATGATAGACCCCAGTGTGTGATGTTCCCCTTCCCGAGTCCAAGTGATCTCATTGTTCAGTTCCCACCTATGAGTGAGAACATGCGGTGTTTGGTTTTCTCTTCTTGTGATAGTTTGCTAAGAATGATGGTTTCCAGCTGCATCCATGTCCCTACAAAGGACGCAAACTCATCCTTTTTTATGGCTGCATAGTATTCCATGGTGTATATGTGCCACATTTTCTTAATCCAGTCTGTCACAGATGGACATTTGGGTTGATTCCAAGTCTTTGCTATTGTGAATAGTGCCGCAATAAACATACGTGTACATGTGTCTTTGTAGTAGACTAATTTATAATCCTTTGGGTATATACCCAGTAGTGGGATGGCTGGGTCATATGGTACATCTAGTTCTAGATCCTTGAGGAATTGCCATACTCTTTTCCATAATGGTTGAACTAGTTTACAATCCCACCAACAGTGTAAAAGTGTTCCTATTTCTCCACATCCTCTCCAACACCTGTTGTTTCCTGACTTCTTAATGATTGCCATTCTAACTGGTGTGAGATGGTATCTCATTGTGGTTTTGATTTGCATTTCTCTGATGGCCAGTGATGATGAGCATTTTTTCATGTGTCTGTTGGCTGTATGAATATCTTCTTTTGAGAAATGTCTGTTCATATCCTTTCCCCACTTTTTGATGGGGTTGTTTGCTTTTTTCTCGTATATTTGTTTGAGTTCTTTGTAGATTCTGGATATTAGCCCTTTGTCAGATGAGTAGGTTGCAAAAATTTTCTCCCATTCTGTAGGTTGCCTGTTCACTCTGACGGTAGTTTCTTTTGCTGTGCAAAAGCTCTTTAGTTTAATTAGATCCCATTTGTCAATTATGGCTTTTGCTGCCGTTGCTTTTGGTGTTTTAGACATGAAGTCCTTGCCCATGCCTATGTCCTGAATGGTACTACCTAGATTTTCTTCTAGGGTTTTTAAATTTGGACCCTCATTTAAGAATTTCTGTCTCTTTTGAAGAGTCTCCATCTCCGACAAATGAGCTTGGGTAATGATACAGAGGTAATTTACTCCTTGTTCCTGGCCTGTATTCTAATGGACAGCCCTTTGTAATAGAGAATAAAGAATTTAATAAGTTAATAATTATTAAATTTATTCAGGAAAGGAATACAGGTCAGTAAGAAGTGTTTGGGATGGAGCTAAAGAATCACATCCCCCAATTCACACCTCCCCTTGTCCCAGTCTGATTTACCAGTGTTTCCTACTTCCTCTAACTTTAACAGGAGAAATAGACATTGAACATTTACAGCAACTCTCAGCCATCTTAAACTCTTTAGTGTAGCATGATATAGCCTTGGTTAGGGAAGTTTTGTGTCCTTTCCTTTCTGCTTACACGTGGGCCAGCTTTGACCAAAGTTTGTGTCCATGCAGATACTAACTAGAGGCTACAAAAAGTAGCAGTCACATCATAATCTTGAACATTTTCTAGCTCCAGACCAATAGGTACATAATATTAATCTAACCAATAGGTACAAGTTTCAGTAAAAACAGTTTAACCAGATGGTATGCAAGTTTATAATAAAGAGTGCCAGCTTCCTGATTGGAGATGAGGGGATCCTCTTCCCCTGTAGCCAATTTCAGTGAAGCAAATTTTGTATTTAGGTCTGCCACTTTTTTGTTTTTTTTTTTTTTTTTTTTGAGATGGAGTCTCGCTCTGTCGCCCAGGCTCTATTGCAGTGGCACAATCTTGGCTCACTGCAAACTCCACCTCCTGGGTTCCAGCAATTCTCCTGGACCTCCCAAGTAACTGGGACTACAGATGTGCACCACCACGCCCAGCTAACTTCTGTATTTCTAGTAGAGACAGGACTTCACCATGTTGGTCAGGCTAGTCTCAAACTCCTGGCCTCAGATGATCCACCCACCTCGGCCTTCCAAAGTGTTAGGATTACAGGCGTGAGCCACTGCACCTGGCCTATGTCTGCCACTTTCTAGACACCAGTTTTGTTTCCAATTTTGCTTTAGCCAGTACTCTTTCAGATGCAGGCAATAACGACCCATGTTAAAATAGCTTTAGCAGCAAAGGGATACATTGGCCCACACAACTGGAAAGTCCAAGGGCAGATCTGGCAGAGTTGGACCCAGGGGCTTAACAATGTCATCTGAGTTCCCTTTTAATTTCTTAGCTCTGTTCATCTCTATGTGCTGCTTATTTCTTAGGTTATCCACATTTGGCAGGAAAGATGGTTGCTGGTAGTTCCCAGTCTATATTTGTGTAACTCAAAATTCAAAAGGTAGATGGATATTTTTTCCCCCAGAATACTTATAGAAAATCTCAGGAAAGAATTCTGATTGACTCTGTTTGGTTTATGAGCTATTCTCTGTACAAATCACTGTGACTATGGGGAATGCAGTACAAAGATCAGTCTAGTCTGGGTAAGATGTCCATTCCTATGTCCATGAGAGAAATGTATCATTTGTTAGAGGAAAAAAAAAAAAACCTATATAAGGTAATGACAGAGGGATAGTTCCTAAAACAAAGTGCTATTGGGCAATCAAAGAGGTATCATGTTTACTATAGACTTTGACCCTTATACGTTTTTCTGCTTGCAAAATAATACACGTTCACTGTAAAAAATTCAAAATTTGCAGGAATGCAGTCTAGCATTTTGGTGTAAAGCATGTCTCGGAAATCAGATAAATCTGGGCTTGAAAGACATTTTAATTTCGTAATCGTAGGTAAGATACTTCACTCTTCTCATCCTTAGTTTTCTCATTTGTAAATAGGGCAAAACAATAATACTGACTTCATATGCTATTTATAAGAATGAAATGTGGTAATGCGTGAAAATGCTAAGAGCACCATCTTCTTATAATAGAGGCATATACCGAATAAGCATGTAAAAATAAAAGCATCTAATAAACATTTAATCAATGTTAAATAAAATCATTCATAATATAGAATGTCCAGGTCATCACTATTTTCATCCTCTGATCCCAACTTGAGCCCACCAAACTGTTATCATACTGACATATATTTCTCCATATTTTTTGTCTTGTACTGATGCATGCTCCTTTTGTTCCTTAAGTAATCACAGGATAGTACCATACATACTGTTTTGAAGCCTGTTTTTTAACCTGCAATTCTCCCCCTCTTTTTACAACAGTAGAGATTATGTCTGCTCCCATGCGAGGCAATCACTATTTCTAGCTTTACATCCTCCACCTTCCTGCCTTCTAGGGAACCTTATACTATCAACCATTCATTCCATTTCCTATACCATCAACTTCTTTCTTTCACCATGAACTTTCTCCACAATATTTGTGCCTCGTTAAGTCCCTTCTTTCTTTAAAAACCCTTCCCTAGACTCCACCACCCTTTCCAGTTACCCTCTTGTCTCTCTTCTCCCGTTTATAGATACATTTCTTTAAAAATTTGTCTATTTTTTTCTATCCATTTTGCTATTCCTCAACCAACTCCAATCTGTCCTCCACTCCTCCAACAAAATAACTTTATGAAAGTCATCAATGATCTCCTTGTTACCAACTCAAGGGGACACTTTGTGATCCTTATCCTATTTGGCCTCTCAGCAGCACTTGACCCTCCATCTAGAAAACTTCTCCCTTGACTTTTTTAAAACCACATTCTACTGTTTTTCTTTCTATCTCTGTGGTCCATGCTTCAAAGTTTTTGCAGATCCATTCTCTTCTTTCTGGGCATTCAATCTTGGAGTTTCTCGAGGTTCTGACCTAGTATAACTCCTCCTATACTCTCTATACTCACTCCCTAGGTGATCTAATTCACATTCATAGTTTCAATTACATCTAAATGTCAATGACTTCCCAATGAAATTTCTAGCCTACACGTCACCTGTAAGATCTGCTTGATACATCAAATTTGATATCTTCCTTATTATTATTAGTAGTAGTAGTAGTAGTAGTAGTAAGAGATGAGGTCTCACTATATTGCCCAGCTAGGGCTTGAACTCCTAGCCTCAAGCAATCCTCCCACCTCAGCCTCCCAAAGTGCTGGGATGACAAGCATGAGCCACTGTACCCGCCCCAATTTGATATCTTGAAGACTCTTTAACTTCTCACCTCCACACATCTAATCCTCTTTCAGTGTCCAGTGTTATTGAATGGTAACCCATCCACTCAATTCCTCAAGCCAAAACTCCTAAGTATCATATTTGACTCTTCCTTGTCTTTCACCTCCCCTATATTGAATATATTACAAATTTCAGTTAATTTCACTACTTAAATATCACCAAAATCTATTGAATTGTCTTCATGTCTTCTGCTATCACCCTAGACTGATCTTACTTAAAGTACTAGACAAATCCCCCTATCTGTTGCCCTGAATCTCTGATTCCCCTCTAACACAGGCTCTGAACTGCAGCCAGAGTCTTCTTTTCAAAAACAAATCTGATTGATTGTATTTCCCATTTCTTTAAAAACAACAACAAGAACAACAACAAAAAACTTTACATTGTGACTTTACATTGCTCCTAACATAAAGACTAAAGTCTATAATGTAGTTTCCAAACTTCTTATGGTTTGGCTTTTACCATACTCTCCAGGCTCATCTCTTACTGTTCCTTATCTTATTATCAGAGTTTATTCACAAAGATGTGCTCCATCCTACAATAGGGCTTGCAATGATCCTTAATGATACCTGCTACTCTTTTGTCTAACTCCTTCCCAACTTTCACACATCAGAGTAAGTGCCAGTTACCGTCCCATTCTACTACTTCCTGTTCTACTTAATGTTTCTTTGTTATATGCTCTTATGGGACTTTTATTCCATTTTCATTTAGACTGATATTTCATTAAGGACTCTGTAATTTAGGCTTTATTATTGTATGATTATTATTTTTTCATCATTTTTCCTGAGCTGAACTCATTTCATTTCTTGCTATTTTTTTTTTTTTTTTGGTCCATTTATGTTCTTTGGTTTTGTATTTCTCAATGAAGGTGTTTTTTCATATCTCTAAAAGCTTGTTTGAAGAGAAAGCAATATAGACATATAATTTACTTCAAAGTATTTTCAATTTTATTTCACTTCAGTTTTTGGGGGATAATTTTTACCATCAGAAATTCTTTGATTAATATATTCTTGTTTCTTACAGTAGTTTTTTTATGGACATGGTCAGTCTTTTTTCTATTTGTATTAAATTTATGGACAGGATTCCTAGTTAAAGAAGTTATTCTGCCAGTTCTTCCCTCTACTATGAAGTTTCTTTTATCAATGGTGGTGTTGGTGCAAGGGAGTGAGGGAGAGGTTGCTGTGTCTTTTTTCCTTTATTTTCTTCTTATTTCCCTCTTTCACTACACAGCCTCATCTCTAAAGGGTACTGACACTTCTCTACATAACTAGTTCTCCCACAGGAGCATATGAGGCTGCCCCTTGTGGTTCAACACACATTCACGCCCTTTTCTTGCAATTGGTGCTTTGAACTGCCAAATCCCAACCTGTATTCAATATTTTGTCAATGTTGAATGCTCACATCCTAGGGGTGACTTTTATTTGTGCCTCATCTAAGTTCTCTGATCAGATCAACACTTTTTGAAGGTGCCTCTTAAGCCTCTCCACTACCATTTTCTGCATCCACAAGCTTGCAACAGCAAGTGGACAGCAACAGGTGTGTTGGAATTAGTTCTCTTTTTATCCTTGACGGTCATGTTAAGGTTGGAGTGTTCGCTGTTTCCTAGAAATGCTGAATGCATACATCATGTATGCTTATACATATACTTCTTGGTGATTTTAAGTTTCTGAAAGGTGGGTATGGGAGAGATTCAAAATAAGGCAGCCATTCTTGTTCTTTCAACCTGCTTTCCTTTCAAAAAATAGTTTTGTCACATATGTTTGTTTCCCTAAAGAGTATATTGCCTAGAATTGCTTATATTGAACTTTATTAAAATGCTATCATTCTACATATATTCTTAGGATTGCATTTTCACTCATAATTTCTAATATTTATCCATGTTATTGTATAACCTTAGTCCATGTGTTTTTACTGCTGCATAGTATCCTATTGCATTTATTATTTATACCACTATTGATGGACATATAGATTATTTCTTATTTTGATTATTACAATCAGTGCTACCATAAACAATTTTGCACATGTTTCTTGATGCACATGAACAAGAATTTCTCTGAGGCTCACTGTCCAATATAGTAGGCAGTAGCTACATGTCACTATGGAGCATTTAAAATGGGCAGGTAAGAACTGATATCTGCTATAAATGTAAAATACACACTGGATCTTAAAGGCTTACCATGAAAAGGTAATGTAAAATATCTCATGGATAATTTTGATATTGATTACATGTTGAAATCAAAATGTACTGGATATATTGGTTAAATTAAATATAAAAATTAATATCACCTTTTTTCTTAGTACTTTATATTACTTCAAGAATGTTCAAATTATGTATTAGGCCTACATTTATGGATCATATTACATTCCTATTGGAATTTGCTGCTCTAGGGTATAAACCTAGGAATAGAATTTCTGGGTAGATTATGTGAATCTTCACTCTAATGATAAAGCCAAATTCATCTTCAAAGAGATTGTGCTGATTGATAATGATCAGCATTACTGTACAAGAATTCCTATTGATCCGCATTCTCTCCAATACTTAGTATTGTCAGACAATTTAATCACTGTCAATCAAATGAGTGTAAAATGGTACCTCATTGTGTTCTCAATTTTCATCTGGATTATTAATGAGATTGAGAAAATTTTTGTATTTTTAAATTGGCATTCATGTTTATGCATGAAATGCCTGTTTTGTCTTTCTTCTCTCTCTCCTTCCCACTAGATCATTTTGATTTTCATATTTATTTGTAGAAATATATATTACATTTGAGACACTAAAACTTTGTCTACTATATATATTTCAAATATCCTTTATCTGTTTATGGTTTGTATTGTCACTTTCTTTTTGCTACATTTTTATAAACCACAGCTCTTAATTTTAAATGTAGTCAAATATATCAAACTTTGTTTTTTATGATTTATGTTTTTTTTTTAATCTTGAGTCTAAACTAGCCCAAGGTCACAAAGACATTCTCTTATAGTTCCTTCTAAAAGTGTTAGAAGATGAACATGAAATTCATAGACATGTAATATCTTTTCATTTATTTAGGCCTTCTTTAATGTATTTAATGAAGGTTCATAAATTTCTCCACAGATGTCTTACACATGTTTTATTATATTCATTCTCAAGTACCTTAATAGTTTTCTAGCTATAAGAAATGTTATCTTTTAACAAAAAGTTATGCTTTTTGTGTGTTGCTAGAATATATACATGCAATTACATTTTTATGTGTATCATATTGTGAGCCATGTCGATAAACTGTATTAAATTTGTAATAATTTTACATAGATTCTTTTTTATTTTCTGTGTAAGAAGTCATATGACTTGCAAATAAAGACCATTTAATTTTATCCTTTAAAAATATTTCAACTTTTACTTTAAGGTCGGTAGTACACGTGCAAGTTTGTTACATGAATAAATTGTGTGATGCTCAGGTTTGGGGTATGAATAATCCCTTCAGCCAGATAGTGAGCACAGTACCAACTAGATAGTTTTTCAACTGTCACCCCTATCCTTCCTTTCTCCCTCTAGTAGTCTTCAGGGTCTGTTGTTCCCATCTTTACATCCTTGCGTACTCAGTGTTTAGCTCCCACTTGTAAGTCAGAAAATGCTGTATTTGGTTTTCTGCTCCTGCATTAATTATTTAGGAAAATCACCTCCAGCTGCATCCATGTTACTGCAAAGGACATGATTTCATTATTTTTTAAGGCTGCATAGTATCCCATGGTGTATAGGTACCACATTTTCTTTATCCAGTGCACCACTGATGGGCATCTAGGTTGATTCTATGTCTTAGCTATTGTGAATAGTGCTGTGATGAACATACAAATGCGTAAGTCTTTTGAGTAGAAGAATTGGTTTTCCTTTGTTATGTATCCAGTAATGAGATTGCTGGGTTGGATGGTAGTTCTGTTTTAAGTTCGTTGAGAAATCTCCAAACTGCTTTCCACAGTGGCTGAACTAATTTATATTTCTACCAACAGTGTATAAGTGTTCTCTTTTCTCCACAACTTCACCAATATCTTTTGTTTCTTGACTTACTAATTATAGCCATTCAGACTAGTGACAGATAGTATCCCATTGTGGTTTTGATTTGCAGTTCTCTAATGATTAGCGATGTTGAGCATTTTTTTCATGTTTGTTACCTCCATGTATACCTTTCTTTGAGTTTTCATGTCCTTTGCCTTCTTTTTAATGGAGTTGTTTTTTGCTTGCTGATTTGTTTAAATTCCTTGTAGATTCTGAATATTAGACCTTTGTCAGGTGTATAGTTTGTGAATATTTTCTCCCATTCTGTAGGTTGTCTGTTTACTCTGTTAATAGTTTATTTTGCTGTGCGGAAACTCTTCCATTTAATTAGGTCCCACTTATCAATTTTTGATTTTGTTGCAATTGCTTTTGAGGACTTAGTCACAAATTCTTTGCCAAGGCCAATGGACAGAATGGTGTTTCTTATGTTTTCTTCTATAATTTTTCTAGTTTTAGGTCTTCCATTTAAGCCTTTAATCAATCCAAGTTAATTTTTGTATATGGCAAAATTTAGGGGCCTAGTTACATTCTTCTGCATATGGCTAGCCAGTTATCCCAGCATCATGTATTGAACAGAGAGTCCTTTCCTGATTGCTTGTGTTTGTTGACCTTTGAAAATCAGATGGTTGTAGGTGTTCAGGATTATTTCTGGGTTCCCCATCTTGTTCCATTGGTCTATTGTGTCTGTTTTCATACCAGTACCATGTGTTCTGGTTATTGTAGCCTCATAGCATAGTTTGAAGTCAGGTAGTGTGATGCCTTTGGCTTTGCTATTTTTGCTTAGGATTGCTTCGGCTCTTTGGGCTCTTTTTTGGTTTCCTATAAATGTTAGAATAGTTTTTTCTATTTCTGGGAAAAATTTGTAGTCTGATAGGAATAGCGTTCCATCTGTATATTGCTTTGGGCGGTATGGCCATTTTAACTACATTGATTCTTCCAGTCCATGATCATGGAATGTTTTTCCGTTTGTTTTTGTCCTCTATGATTTTTTTCATCAGTGTTTTGTTATTCTCCTTGTAGAGATCTTTCACCTCTTGGTTAGATGTATTCCTAGATACTTTTTTTTTTGGTGGCTATTATAAATGAGATTGTGTTCTTGATTCAATTTGGGTAGCTTCACACTTTAGTCCTTAATCCATATGGTTTTATTTAGCATAAATCCATATGGTTTATTTAGCTGTAGGGTGTGAAATGATGGTTTTATTTCACCTTCCCTATACATAACCAATTGTTCCAGTTCCATTTATTGAACAACTAAACCTTCCTTACACAGAGATCTCAATGCTTCTGTTATATACAAATATTCTATATACACATTTCTGTTTCTGGGTTCTCTATTATTTTACATTGATTATTTTATTTGTCCCTTCATTTAATAAAAGATGCTGGCTTAATTGGTCTAGATTTAAAATAAATTTCAAATCAAGTAGGGCAGATTCCTTTGACCTTCTTTTTCACAAATGTCTCATCTGTTTTTGGCCTATTGCTCTTACATATAAATTTTAGAATTGGCTTATTAGAATATGGTTTTGGGAGTTTTTATCAGAATTGCATAGAATCTATAAATGTTTTTGGAGATAATTGACATATGTGAAATATTAAGCCTTCATATACATGAAGAGAAAATATCTCTCCATTAATTCTTCCTTATTTCTTTAATGTCTTCAGAAAAACATTTACAATTTTCTCTGTAGGTGTTTTGTACATTTTTGTTATATTTACGCCTAGGTACTTGATGATATTCTTGATATCGTAAGTGGTATCTTTTGTTCAACTTATATTTTCAAAATGTTTATTGCTTGTAGATACAAATGAAATTAGGTTATGTACATTGCTCATATAGTTAGCCATATTGCAAACACTATATATGTAATAATTTGTGCATTCCTTTGTTTTCTGTGTAGAAAATTGTATCAATTTCTAACAATAGTACTTTTGTTTCCATTTTCTTAATTCATCTGTAATTATAATTTCTTATCTTACTGCATGGGTTAGAAACTGGAATACAAAGGTGAGCAGAGGTGGTGATAATAGTCAGCCTTACCTTGTTTTTCTTATTTTAATCTGAATTTTTCTACCTTTCTCTCCCATAAAAAAAGAAATGTTTGCTGTAGATTTTTGCTAGGGACCTCAAATAACCTTTGGAAGTTTCCTTCTATTCCTAGATTGCTGAAATTCTGTGTCACAAAAGGGTGCTTAATTTTTTTTTTTTTTAAATTATGGACAGTTTCTTCAAATCCTTTTTAACTTAACTACTTTTGAGATATAAATCAGAAAATATATAATTCACTCTATTAATTCAATGGTTTAGAGAATATTTACTGAGTTGTGCAACTATTGCCACTACCTAATTTTAGAGCATTCTTGTTATTCCAAAAAGAGACTCTGTACCCATTAGCAGTCATTGCCCATTGGACCCACTTCCCAGTCCCTAGCAAATGCTAATTTAGTTTCGTTCTGTATGAATTTGGTTATTCTCAACATCACGTATAAATGGCATGATACAATATGTAGTCTTTCATGACTGGCTTCTTTAACTTGTTATAATTTTTTTCAAGTTTATCCATGTTGCAGCATATATCAGTTCAGTTCTGCATTCCTTTTGATGTCTATATAATATTCCATTGTGTGGATATACAACATTATGTTTATCAACTCATCAATTCATGGATATTTTTGTTGTTTCCATTTTATGGCTATTATGAATAATGCTGCTATGAAACATTTGTGTAAAAATATTTGTGTGAGCAGATGATTTCATTTCTCGTGTATGTAATTTGAAGTGAGATTGCTGGACCATATGCTAACTCTACATTTAACCATTTGAGGAGTTTCCAGACTGTTTTCCAAAGCGGCTGCATCATTTTACATTCTCACCAGCAATGTAAGAGGATTCCAATTTCTCCACATCCTTGCTAACACTTGTTATTGTCTTCTGTTATTATTATTAACATTGCCATTCTATTGGGTATTAGTTTGGATCTCACTGTGGTTTTGACTTGCATTTCTCTAATTATTAGAGATGTTGAGAATCTTTTCATGTACTTATTGGTTGCTTGAATATTTTCTTTGAAGAAATGTCTGTTCAGTTCCTTGGTCCATTTTTAAGCTGATCCATTTTAAGCTGGTCCATTTTATTTCCTAAATGTTTAGTTACAAGAAATGTTTACATATTCTGAACACATGTCTTATCAGATATATGATTTGTAAATATTTTCTCTCATTCTGTGTTTGCCTTTACTTTATTCATGGTATTATTTGAAGCAATAAGTTTTTAATTTTGATGAAGTCCAATTTAACTATTTCTTTCTTTTGATCTTGTGCTTTTGGTGCTGCATCTAAGAAACTATTTCCTAACTCGAGGTCACAGTGATTTACTTCTGTGTTTTCATCAATGAGTTTTATAATTTTAGCTCTTCCATTTAAGTCATCGATCTACGCTTCTACTTTTGACATATTTGTGTCTTTGAATTTAAGTATTTCTTATAGATAGTATATTGTCAGATCATGTTTTATTTATCCATTCTGTGAATTTCTATAGGTTGTTTGGAGTAGTTAGTCTTTTTTGCACTTAAAATAATTACTAATAAGGTAGGATTTGTGTCTGCCATTTTGCTCCTTGTTTTCTATACAACTTATGACATTTTGTCTCTCTTTTCCTATTACTGCCTTTTTGAGGCTATGTATATATGCAAACAAGTTTAGAATTGCTACATATTTCTAGCAAATTTAGCCTTTTATTCTGTGGTGACCCTGTTTATCTCTAATAATTCATTTTAAAATTTTCCTAGTAATATTGCTATCATAGCTTCCGTTTTGTCTACTATTTTGTCGGATACATATTTTTTCTTGGTATATCTTTTGACTGCCTATTCTTTCAGTTCTTCTGGAAAGGGTTTACTTTATGAGATTTGTTATATGTTTATAATTGTCTCTACCATCTCACTGCTTTATTTCTATTTGAACTTTTTAATACTTCTGTCTCGTTGTCTCTCTCCCCTGATTAAATTATAGTACAATTATTGCTTCTTTCATATTCCAGTCTTTTTTTCCTGTAAGAGTTTGGAATTTTTACACCAAATAATATTTTTTAGGTGGTTATCACTAAAATGTTGTTTCATAACACAACCTAAAGTTAAAAATAGTACCTTAATCTCCCTCCCAAACAGTACATGGATCTTAATACATTTTAATTCCTATCAACCATATTTCCATTTTTGCCAACAACATTGACAACTTACATGCCATTTTGGTCCAATATTTTATTTTTGTCAATTTTTAAGCTGATAGATTAGACATAATTAAGATTTTGTACATAAAATGTGTATTGAGACTGTTACACATGCTTACTATCTAATCTGTTTAACATTATTTTACAAAATCAGCTTTAAAAAATATAATTTAAAAACAATAGATCATCTGAAGTCAGGAGTTCGACACCAGCCTGGCCAACATGGTGAAACCCCGTCTCTACTAAAAATACAAAATTTAGCTGGGCGTGGTGGTGGGTGTCTGTAATCCCAGCTACTCTAGAGGCTGAGGCAGGAGAATCGCTTGAGCCCGGGAGGTAGAGGTTGCAGTGGGCCAAGATCGTGCCACTGCATTCCACCCTGGACGACAGAGTGAGACTCCGTCTCAAAAAAACAAAACAAAACAAAACAAAACAAAACAAAACGAAACATAAAAAATAAAAAAATGCACACATATTAAGCATATAGTTTAATTATTTTTGACAAATACATACACGCATTGCTGAAAACACAGCCATGTGCACATCCCCTCACCAACACATCCATCCCCACCACCAACTATGGGGAATGCAGTCAGCAGATTGCATCCACTGTCAGCTTCTTCAGCTTCTTTCTCAGATACAGAGAACCACCATGTTCCAGGTCACAAACTTCCTAAGGCAGGCCATAGCCAGTGACCTAGCAAAGCCAGAATATAAAGGTTCAGGTATTTCTGCCTGATGTGGGACACTCTTATTGGCAATACTTCAGATTGACAGAGGTTTTACTGTTCCTATGTCATAGTTCAACAACTTCCACTCTCTAATATGGCTTTCTCTCTCTTCCTTCACAGGTATTGATCCCTAATAAACAACTTATGCCCCCAATTCAGCATCTTCTTCTGAAAAGCTTAACATGTATCAGTTGTGTAATGAGTACCATAACCAACAAATAGACAATTTCCAACACAACAGAAAACTCTTTCATTCCCCTTCCCAGTCAGTACCCTTCCCTTCTACCCATATCAGCTCTAGATAATTGCTATCACTATAGATTAAATTTGCATTTCCTGGAGTTACATATAAATGGATTCATAAAATATGTATAATTTTGTGTGTGGCTATCTTGATCACCATAAACTTCCAAAGATTCACCCATGTCACTATGTGTGGTATAAGTTAATTTCTTTTTTAGTGCTAAACAATATTCCATTGTATGCATATACTATGACTTGTTTTATTTACTCACCCTTTGATGGACACTTAGTTTGCTGATAGTTCAATAAAACTGCTATAAATGTTTAAGTTCAATTTTTTATATGGACATACGCTTTCCTTTCTCTTGAGTAAATCACTTGATAGTGACTCTTTTCTTTTCTATTCTCTTCTTTTCTCTTCTTTTACTTTGTCACCCAGGCTGGAGTGCAGTTGTGCACTGCAACCTCCGCCTTCCGGATTCATGTGATTCTCCTGCCTCAGCCTCCCAAGTAGCTGGGATTACAGGCATGCACCACCATGCCTGGCTAATTTTTGTATTTTTAGTAGAGAAGGGGTTTTGCCATGTTGGCCAGGCTGGTCTCAAACTCCTGACCCATGGGATCTGCCTTCCTTGGCCTCCCAAAGTTCTGGGATTATAGGCGTGAGTCACTGCTCCTGGCCTTAGTGACTATTTTCAAAGTGGTTGTTGTACCCTTCTCCAATTTGACAAGCAATGTATTTGCATTCTAGTTGCTCCACATCTTCACCAACATCAAGTACTGCCAGTATTTTTCAATTTTGCCTATCTTAATGAGTGTGTAGTGCTATGACTCTGCTGTTTTAATTTGCATTTCCTTGATGCCCAGTGATTTTGAATATCTTTCATGTGCTTATTGACCATTTATACAACTTTTTTTGCAAAATGTTTGAATATTTTTATCCATTTTAAGTAGATTGTTTATCTTCTTGTAATCAAATTTTAACAGTCTTTATATATTCTGGATATAACTCCTTCATTAGATATATGCAGTGTGAATATTTTCATTTCTAACTTTCCTTGACATTTTTTAACAGTGTATTTTTAAAGAGCAAAAAGTTTAGTTTTGAGGCAATTCATTGTACGTTTTTACACGGTTCACATTTTTGTGTTCCAATAATTTTTTTTACAAGAGTATATTGTGATTCAGATTCAATCACAATATATACATTGAAGAGAGAGCTACCAAATTGTGATTCAACTTCATTTGTCAAATAATGGTTGAACTGCAATTAGAGATTGCATATGGATATAACAGTTCAGCAAAAATCAAAGCACTCTGTACGATTCAATTGGCTATTTGGAACTTATGATAAAGAATACTGTATATTATTTATTTTTGGTAAATTGTGTATCTTTCATATCAGTACAATTTATAATAAATTATGTACATATATATGCACACATGCTCTGTGTGTATTTGGGCATGTGTGTGTGTGTAGAGCCAGTTACACTTTTTATTTCAATTCTACGTTTTTAAATTTTATATATATATTTAGAGGGTACAAGTACAGATTTTTTACATGCATGTATTATGTAGTGGTGAAGTCTGGATTTGAGTGTACCCATCACCTGAATAATGAACACTGTGTCCAATAGGTAATTTTTCAACTCTCACCCTGGTACCATCTTCCCACCTCTTCTAGCCTCCAGTGTTCTATTATTCCACTCTGCATGTCCATGTGTACCCATTGTTTAGCTCCCACTTATAAGTGAGAACATGCAGTATTTGATTTTCTGAATTATTTCAGTTAGGATAATGGCCTCCAGTTTCATCCATGTTGCTGCAAAAGACATGACTTCACTCTGTGTATGACTGAGTAGTATTCCATAGAGTGTGTGTGTGTGTAATATTTTCTTTATCTAATCATCCATTGATGGACTTAGGTTGATTCAATTTCTTTGCTATTGTGAATTGTGCTGTGAAAAACATACTAGTGCAGGTGTCTTTGTGATATAATGATTTCTTTCCCTTTGGATAGGTACCCAGTAGTGGGATTGCTGAATTGAATGGTGGTTCTGTTTTTAGTTCTTTGAGAAATTTCTATACTCTTTTCCATAAAGGTTGTAATAATTTACATTCCCTCCAATAGTGTATAAGCATTCCCCTTTAGCCACATCCTCACAAACATCTGTCGTTTTTTGACTTTTTAATCATAGACATTCTGACTGCCATCAGATTTCTCATTGTGGTTTTAATTTGCATTTCTCTGATGATTAGTGATGTTGAGCATTTTTTTTCATATGTTCATTAGCCACTTGAATGTCTTCTTTTGAAAAATGTCTGTTTATATCCTTTGCCCCCTTTTTAATGCGGCTATTCGTTTTGATCAGATGGGATTTCTCCCATAGATGCAAGGATAGTTCAACATATGCAAATCAAGAAATGTGATAATCACACAAAAAGAGTTAAAGACAAAAACCATATAACCATCTCAATAGATGTAGAAAAAGCATTCAATGAAATTCAGCATTCTTTTGTGATAAAAATCCTCAACAAGCTAGGTATAAAAGAAACATACCTCAACATAACATAGGTAATCTTTGACAAACCCACAACCAACCAGAAAAAGTTGAAAGCATTCCCTCTAAGAACTGGAGCGAAATAAGGATGCTCACTTTCACCACTGTTATTCAACATAGTACTAGAAGTCCTTGCCAGAGAAATCAACAAGAGGGGAAAAAAAAGACATCTACATTGGAAAAGATGAAGTCAAATTATCCTTGTTCACCAATGACATGATCTGATATCTTGAAAACACTAGATTCCACCAAAAAACTCTTCGTTTTGGTAAATGAATTCAGTAAAGTTTCAGGATACAAAATTAACTACAGAAATCAGTAACATTTCTGTACACCAATAATGATCCAGCCAAGGACCAAATCAAGATGAAAATCCTATTTACAATAGCCACCAAAAAACATAAAATATCTAGGAATATATTTAACCAAGAAGGTGAAATATCTCTCTAAGCAGAGTTATAAAACTGATGAAAGAAATCGTGGATGATACAAATGGAAAATCCCACGCTTATGGATGGAAATAATTAATATTGTTAAAATGGCCATTCTGCCCAAAGCAATCTGCAGATTTAGTGCAATCCCTATAAAATTACTGATGTCATTTCTCACAGAATTAGAAAAAGCAATTCTGAATTCATATGGAACCAAAAAAAGCCCAAATAGACAAAGCAATGTTAAGCAATAAAGAAAAAAAAAATCTGGAGGCATCACATAACCTGACTTCAAATTATACTACAAGGCTATAGCGTGATATTGATATAAAAATAGACCCATAGTTCAATGGGACAGAATAAACAACTCAGAATACCGATAACCAACTAATCTTCAACAAAGTCAACAAAATATACACTGAGAAAAGGATACCCTATTCAATAAATGGTGCTAGGAAAATAGGCTAGTCATATGCAGAAGAATGAAACTGGACCCTTACCTCTTACCATATATGAAACTAATTCAAGATGAATTAAATACCTAAATGCAAGACCCAAAACTATAAAAATCCTAGAAAACACTCTTTGGACATTGCCTAGGCAAATAATTTATGATCAAGTCCTCAAAAGCAAACTCAACAAAAATAAAAATAGACAAATGGGACTTACTTAAACTAAAAAGCTTGTGCACAGCAAGGAAACAATCAACAGAGTAAACTGACAACCTACAGAATGGGAAAAATATTTGTAAACTATTCATTCGATGGAGGGCTAATATTCAGCATCTACAAGCAACTCAAATGAATAACCTAAGAAATTTTTGCCTACCCCAAAGTCACAAAGATTCCAAAGTTTTCCTCTAAAAATTTCTTTTAGCTCCTATGTGTTTGTCCATGATCCATTTCAAGTAAATATTTGCATGTAGAGGTAAAGATTGAGTTTCAGCTTTTTCCTCAGGTCTTAAAAAGATCATCCTTTTCCCCCACTACTCTTCTTAGACCAGAAATTAATGAAAAAGTTGTTCTGAAACAATAGGGTCACTCAGAGCCTCTAGATGCCATATTGTTGGATTACTATTATTTACTTAATGAGTTCCCTATTACTGGACGTTTTCACTGTTCTCAAGGTATGGCTAGAAAAAAAAAGCTTCATACATACATACATACACACGTGTGTGTGTGCGTGTGTGTGTAGTATAATTGTGAAAGCATTTTTTAAGGAAAGTTTCTTAGATGAGGCAATGCCAAATCAAAGGATGTCCACATTTAAAATTTTAGTAAGTTTTCCCAGATCGCCTCCCAAAGAGTTCGTATCAATTTATAGCAATAGAAACATTGAAGTTACAAATTACTGTGATTTATCCTAGAGAAGAAACAGAAATTAAAATCAGTTATGGCGTAGATATGAAACTTTCTCCAATTCCAAGTGCTCTAAAGAAGTAGATTTAGAGAAGAACTACTGGAACCAATATTTCTTATCATTATTAATACCTACCAGCCTTCCAAACTGAGGTTATTATCAGGTAGTGCTTGCTCATTTGTAGGGAAAGATATTTTGAGGAAGACACCAAAATTATGCCTCAAGAATGGCAGGTGTCAGATGTAGAAAAGAAGAATCTAATTGCCTTTGGGTCCCATGATTGAGGCAATATCCTCCACACTTCCAGTGCATTTGTAACAGAGACAAATTTCTTGGGGACACTGGCTAAGATGTTTAGGAGTATGGAGAGATGCAATTCCAGGCTGGTCATATTTTTCTTGATAGTTATTAGAGGAGGCAGAGGTTTCTGCCTAGGGGTTTGAAATAGAAAAAGTATTACTAAATATACATCAAAGAATCCATAGATACGTTATTGAAAACTCAAATACCTATAGGGCAAGACAGGTATTAAAAAGAAATGAAGCGTATCGCTTGCAAGAAGGCTGAAAACTGTGGCAATCTGTGCCTGCTTCCTTCTAAATGGAGAATTTGCTACTTTAGTCAATTATGTCATGAGCTAATGAGGGTCCAGTGTTGTTATAGATGCTGAAAATCTAGAATTTATGAAAAATATTATGATTTTTAAATGCTGACAATGGATTCTAACCTTTTAAAACACTGAGCAGGCTGTATCTTCCCGCTTTGAACCACCATTTTTTTTTTTTTTTTTTTTTTTTTTTTTTTACTTTTGCCATAATGGGAGTCTGTATATGAGGGGATTCTTAAAAGTTCATGGACAGTAGAAGTAAATGATAGAAAAATATTATTAGTTGTATTTCTAACATAAACTTTATCAAGTTCAAGCACTTTTGTAAGGGATGATCCCAGTCATTTAGTCCATCCCTAACGAACTGAAGATCCCGGAAATTTAATCATGTCAATGTGGTCTTGTTTACATTATTATCTGAGGAAAAATGGGTGCCCTTTAAAGACTTTTTAAGATTAGGAAACAAAAAGAACTCAGAAGGAGCCAAATCAGGACTGTAAGGTGGATGCCTAATGATTTCCCATTGAAATTTTCCCCAAATTGTCCTTGTTTAATGAGAGGTATGAACAGGAGCATTGTCACGGTGGAGAAGGACTCTCTAGTGAACCTTTCCTGGTCATTTTTGTGCTAGAGCTTTGACTAACTTTCTCAAAACACTTTTATAATAAGCAAATATTATTGTTCTTTGGTCCTCCAGAAAGTCAGCAAGCAAAAGCAAAATGCCTTGAGCATTCCAAAAAACTGTTGCCATGACTTTTGCTCTTGATCAATCTGCTTTTGTTTCAACTGGACCACTTCCGCCTCTTGGTAACCATTACTTTGATTGTGCTTTGTTTTCAAGATCACAAGACATGGTAAAGCTATGTTTCATCTCCTATTACAGTTGGTTTGGAGAAATGCTTTAGGATCTTGAACCCACTTGTTTAAAATTTACACTGAAAGTTCTGCTTTTGTTTGCAGCTGATCTGGGTGCAGTGGTTTTCGCACCCATCAAGTAGAAAGTTTGCCCAACTTTAATTTTTCAGTCAGAATTGTGTAAGCTGAACCAATTGAGATGTCTATGGTGTTGGCTATTGTTTCTGGTATTAATCATTGGTCCTTTTCAATTAAGGCAAGAACAAATACATTATTTTCCAGACAAATTGATATGAATGGTTTGCCACTGTGGGCTTCATTTTCAACATTGTCTTCTCCCTTACTGCCAGTTTTTTTTTTCTTTGGGGGGGGAGCTTGTCCCCATAAACTTTTTATAAAGCATTAGTGATTTCTCCATTCTTCCACCCAAGCTTCACCATAAATTTGATGTTTGTTCTTGCTTTAATTTTAGCAGGATTCATGTTGCTCTGAGAGGGGCTCTTTTCAAACTGATAATTTATACTTCTTAGCACCTCAAACTAGATCCTGTTCAGACATGCTGTAACACATTAATAAGAGTTTATTTTGGCACAAAAAGAAATTGAAATCATTGCACAGTTTTTTCATAATATGCATTATTATGAACTTCCTGAAGACCCCTCATATAAGGTTGAGATTGGGTTCTACCCAAACTCAGTGTAATCTCCATATAACTGCAAAATGAAAGCATCTGCCTCCTAACCTCTTCCATCTAAAAGCAAAACTACCTAAGGAAGAAGAGAAATGAAAAGAGGGACAACCAAAGTAGCAGAGACAGTCATAGAAAGTCTCAAAAGGGCCTTTGTGATGAAAGAAGAGCAGAAACTTGCATGAAAGAGGTATACCCTGGCAGGAGCTTCTCCTTCTCCTCTTACAACAAGTTTGGCGGTGAGCAGCTCAGAGTTGGTTTAATTTCTCAAGGTCAGTCCTCACTCCAGTCTTCCTTTTCTGCCTTTCTTACTAATTGGCTTTTTTCCCTATGGGTTTGAGAGTTATCATAGCTCCAGGGACTGCATCCATGTTCCAGGCAGGGAAAAGGGGTAAAGAACAAAGGCAAAATCCATATGATACCTGAGTCTCCACCTTCTTGGAAAGAAAACAGTTTTCCTTGTAGTCTTATCTATTAGACTTTTACTTACGTTTAACTAGCCAGAACCCTGAAACATGGTCACCCCTAAGCCACAGGGGAGACTGTCCTGAATAAAGAATTCTGTTAAGAAACAAGGGGGAAATGGATATAGAGAAGTCATGAGCCAAGTATACAGGGCAAGTAATTCTGGGGCAAGCCCGCTGTTATATTGTTCTTATGATAATGTTTGTTCTCTATAGGCTGGATGCATCTGAAACCAGAATTTACCCCTGGAGTTTCAGAAGCTATGATGTATCTGGGGGAGGTCAAAATAACAGAAAAGCATGAGGTCTGCATCTCCCTGGCCCTCAAAAAAGTAGGCTGAGACCATAAATATCCCTTTGTTTCTCTTCAGCTTGGACTTGACGGCCTTTATGAAGAGATGGCAAAATAATCAGTATGAGATCAACTCATACAGTGAAATGGACTTTGCCATATTTTAGCCCAGGATGTTGGTCCCTTAGGCTCAGCAATATAAAGCAGGAATAGATCATGGGAACCACAGTCTGTGGCTATCATGAATTCAGGGAATGACTATGACTCAAAATTCAAGATTGAGGGAGTTGTTAATGAATTGGATCAGAAAAAAATTAGTTTAAGGAAAACACTGTCCATTTTGATACAGCTCCTGCCATTTGAGCAGGGTAGAGCCTACCTCTAAACTAGGAATCCTATCAGGGCTACCTCTACCATGGTTTAAAACACAAACAAACAAAAACAGAAATATAGGGATGGCTGAGCCCCAAGTGAAACTTTGTCTTGGTTGACTTCTACTGCCTATTCAGTCTGGCACGTTAGAAATCTGATTCAATCCTTCCTTCCATCTTCTTTTTTTTTTTCATTAATTGGTTCATTCAGCAAGTATTTGAGTAGTTACTGTATATCATGAAGCTGGATGTAGGGTAGCTATTGAAGTTAATAACTATTGAAGGAATCTCTCAAAGTCATCAATTAAAAGGGGGAGATCTTGAGTAAAAGTGAGAACTTTACAGGAATGATAAAAATGTTATGGGGAGGGGGCGGAGCAAGATGGCCGAATAGGAACAGCTCCAGTCTCCAACTCCACAGAAGACTGGTGATTTCTACATTTTCAACTGAGGTACTGGGGTCATCTCACTAGGGAGTGCCGGACAATTGGTGCTGGTCAGCTGCTGCAGCCTGACCAGCGAGAGCTGAAGCAGGGCGAGGCATCACCTCACTTGGGAAGTGCAAGGGGGAAGGGAATCCCTTTTCCTAGCCAGGGGAACTGAGACACACAACACCTGGAACATCGGGTAACTCCCACCCCAATACTGCGCTTTAAGCAAACGGGCACACCAGGAGAATATATCCCACACCTGGCCGGGAGGGTCCCATGCCCACGGAGCCTCTGTCATTGCTAACACAGCAGTCTGTGGCGATCTAACTGCAAGGCATCAGCGAGGCTGGGGGAGGGGCGCCCGCCATTGCTGAGGCTTAAGTAGGTAAACAAAGCTGCTGGGAAGCTTGAACTGGGTGGAACTCACAGGAGCTCAAGGAAACCTGCCTGTCTCTGTAGACTCCACCTCTGGGGACAGGGCACAGCTAAAAAACAACAGGGGAAGCAGCAGAGGCCTGTGCAGACGCGAACGACTCTGTCTGACAGCTTTGAAGAGAGCAGTGGATCTCCCAACACGGAGGTTGAGATCTGAGAACGGACAGACTGCCTGCTCAAGTGGGTCCCTGACCCCTGAGGAGCCTAACTGGAAGACATCCCCCACTAGGGGCAGTCTGACACCCCACACCTCACAGGGTGGAGTACACCCCTGAGAGGAAGCTTCCAAAGGAAGAATCAGACAGGTACACTTGCTGTTCAGCAAAATTCTATCTTCTGCAACCTCTGCTGCTGATACCCAGGCAAACAGGGTCTGGAGTGGACCTCAAGCAATCTCCAACAGACCTATAGCTGAGGGTCCTGACTGTCAGAAGGAAAACTATCAAACAGGAAGGACACCTATACCAAAACCCCAACAGTACGTCACCATCATCAAAGACCAGAGGCAGATAAAACCACAAAGATGGGGAAAAAGCAGGGCAGAAAAGCTGGAAATTCAAAAAATAAGAGCGCATCTCCCCCTGCAAAGGAGCGCAGCCCATCGCCAGCAACGGATCGAAGCTGGTCAGAGAATGACTTTGACGAGATGAGAGAAGAAGGCTTCAGTCCATCAAACTTCTCAGAGCTAAAGGAGGAATTACGTACCCAGCGCAAAGAAACTAAAAATCTTGAAAAAAGAGTGGAAGAATTGACAGCTAGACTAATTAATGCAGAGAAGGTCATAAACGAAATGATAGAGATGAAAACCGTGACACGAGAAATACGTGACAAATGTACAAGCTTCAGTAACCGACTCGATCAACTGGAAGAAAGAGTATCAGCGATTGAGGATCAAATGAATGAAATGAGGCAAGAAGAGAAACCAAAAGAAAAAGAAGAAAAAGAAATGAACAAAGCCTGCAAGAAGTATGGGATTATGTAAAAAGACCAAATCTACGTCTGATTGGGGTGCCTGAAAGTGAGGGGGAAAATGGAACCAAGTTGGAAAACGCTCTGCAGGATATCATCCAGGAGAACTTCCCCAACCGAGTAGGGCAGGCCAACATTCAAATTCAGGAAAAACAGAGAACGCCACAAAGATACTCCTTGAGAAGAGCAACTCCAAGACACATAATTGCCAGATTCACCAAAGTTGAAATGAAGGAAAAAATCTTAAGGGCAGCCAGAGAGAAAGGTCGGGTTACCCACAAAGGGAAGCCCATCAGACTAACAGCAGATCTCTCGGCAGAAACTCTACAAGCCAGAAGAGAGTGGGGGCCAATATTCAACGTTCTTAAAGAAAAGAATTTTCAACCCAGAATTTCATATCCAGCCAAACTAAGTTTCATAAGTGAAGGAGAAATAAAATCCTTTACAGATAAGCAAATGCTTAGAGATTTTGTCACCACCAGGCCTGCCTTACAAGAGACCCTGAAGGAAGCCCTAAACATGGAAAGGAACAACCGGTACCAGCCATTGCAAAAACATGCCAAAATATAAAGACCATCGAGGCTAGGAAGAAACTGCATCAACTAACGAGCAAAATAACCAGTTAATATCATAATGGCAGGATCAAGTTCACACATAACAATATTAACCTTAAATGTTAATGGACTAAATGCTCCAATTAAAAGACACAGACTGGCAAACTGGATAAAGAGTCAAGACCCATCAGTCTGCTGTATTCAGGAGACCCATCTCACATGCAGAGACATACATAGGCTCAAAATAAGGGGATGGAGGAAGATCTACCAAGCAAATGGAGAACAAAAAAAAAAGCAGGGGTTGCAATCCTAGTCTCTGATAAAACAGACTTTAAACCATCAAAGATCAAAAGAGACAAAGAAGGCCATTACATAATGGTAAAGGGATCAATTCAACAAGAAGAGCTAACTATCCTAAATACATATGCACCCAATACAGGAGCACCCAGATTCATAAAGCAAGTCCTTAGAGACTTACAAAGAGACTTAGACTCCCATACAATAATAATGGGAGACTTCAACACTCCACTGTCAACATTAGACAGATCAACAAGACAGAAAGTTAACAAGGATATCCAGGAATTGAACTCATCTCTGCACCAAGTAGACCTAATAGACATCTATAGAACTCTCCACCCCAAAACAACAGAATATACATTCTTCTCAGCACCACATCGCACTTATTCCAAAATTGACCACATAATTGGAAGTAAAGCACTCCTCAGCAAATGTAAAAGAACAGAAATTATAACAAACTGTCTCTCAGACCACAGTGCAATCAAACTAGAACTCAGGACTAAGAAACTCACTCAAAACCGCTCAACTACATGGAAACTGAACAACCTGCTCCTGAATGACTACTGGGTACATAACGAAATGAAAGCAGAAATAAAGATGTTCTTTGAAACCAATGAGAACAAAGATACAACATACCAGAATGTCTGGGACACATTTAAAGCAGTGTGTAGAGGGAAATTTATAGCACTAAATGCCCACAAGAGAAAGCAGGAATGATCTAAAATTGACACTCTAACATCACAATTAAAAAAACTAGAGAGGCAAGACCAAACACATTCAAAAGCTAGCAAAAGGCAAGAAATAACTAAGATCAGAGCAGAACTGAAGGAGATAGAGACACAAAAAACCCTCCAAAAAATCAATGAATCCAGGAGTTGGTTTTTTGAAAAGATCAACAAAATTGACAGACCGCTAGCAAGAATAATAAAGAAGAAAAGAGAGAGGAATCAAATAGATGCAATAAAAAATGATAAAGGGGATATCACCACCAACCCCACAGAAATACAAACTACCATCAGAGAATACTATAAACACCTCTAGGCAAATCAACTAGAAAATGTAGAAGAAATGGATAATTTCCTGGACACTTACACTCTCCCAAGACTAAACCAGGAAGAAGTTGAATCCCTGAATAGACCAATAGCAGGCTCTGAAATGGAGGCAAAAATTAATAGCCTACCCACCAAAAAAAGTCCAGGACCAGATGGATTCACAGCTGAATTCTACCAGAGGTACAAGGAGGAGCTGGTACCATTCCTTCTGAAACTATCCAATCAATAGAAAAAGAGGGAATCCTCCCTAACTCATTTTATGAGGCCAAAATCATCCTGATACCAAAGCCTGGCAGAGACACAACAAAAAAAGAGAATTTTAGACCAATATCCCTGATGAACATCGATGCAAAAATCCTCAATAAAATACTGGCAAACCGGATTCAGCAGCACATCAAAAAGCTTATCCACCATGATCAAGTGGGCTTCATCCCTGGGATGCAAGGCTGGTTCAATATTCGCAAATCAATAAATGGAATCCAGCATATAAACAGAACCAAAGACAAGAACCACATGATTATCTCAATAGATGCAGAAAAGGCTTTTGACAAAATTCAACAGCGCTTCATGCTAAAAACGCTCAATAAATTCAGTATTGATGGAACGTACCTCAAAATAATAAGAGCTATTTATGACAAACCCACAGCTAATATCATACTGAATGGGCAAAAACTTGTAAAATTCCCTTTGAAAACTGGCACAAGACAGGGATGCCCTCTCTCACCACTCCTATTCAATATAGTGTTGGAAGTTCTGGCTAGGGCAATCAGGCAAGAGAAAGAAATCAAGGGTATTCAGTTAGGAAAAGAAGAAGTTAAATTGTCCCTGTTTGCAGATGACATGATTGTATATTTAGAAAACCCCATCGTCTCAGCCCAAAATCTCCTTAAGCTGATAAGCAACTTCAGCAAAGTCTCAGGATACAAAATTAATGTGCAAAAATCACAAGCATTCTTATACACCAGTAACAGACAAACAGAGAGCCAAATCAGGAATGAACTTCCATTCACAATTGCTTCAAAGAGAATAAAATACCTAGGAATCCAACTTACAAGGGATGTCAAGGACCTCTTCAAGGAGAACTACAAACCACTGCTCAGTGAAATCAAAGAGGACACAAACAAATGGAAGAACATACCATGCTCATGGATAGGAAGAATCAATATCGTGAAAATGGCCATACTCCCCAAGGTTATTTATAGATTCAATGCCATCCCCATCAAGCTACCAATGAGTTTCTTCACAGAATTGGAAAAAACTGCTTTAAAGTTCATATGGAACCAAAAAAGAGCCCGCATTGCCAAGACAATCCTAAGTCAAAAGGACAAGGCTGGAGGCGTCACGCTACCTGACTTCAAACTATGCTACAAGGCTACAGTAACCAAAACAGCGTGGTACTGGTACCAAAACAGAGATATAGACCAATGGAACAGAACAGAGTCCTCAGAAATAATACCACACATCTACAGCCATCTGATCTTTGACAACCCTGTGAGAAACAAGAAATGGGGAAAGGATTCCCTATTTATTAAATGGTGCTGGGAAAATTGGCTAGCCATAAGTAGAAAGCTGAAACTGGATCCTTTCCTTACTCCTTATACGAAGATTAATTCAAGATGGATTAGAGACTTAAATGTTACACCTAATACCATAAAAACCCTAGAAGAAAATCTAGGTAGTACCATTCAGGACATAGGCATGGGCAAGGACTTCATGTCTAAAACACCAAAAGCAATGGCAGCAAAAGCCAAAATTGACAAATGGGATCTAATTAAACTAAATAGCTTCTGCACAGCAAAAGAAACTGTCATCAGAGTGAACAGGCAACCTACAGAATGGGAGAAAATTTTTGCAATCTACTCATCTGACAAAGGGCTAATATCCAGAATCTACAAAGAACTCAAAGTATAATAAAAATAAATAAATAAATAAATAAATAAATAAATAAATAAAAGAAAAAAAATGTTATGGGGAGAGACTACAGCAAGGTCTTTGTAAGGGCCTGAATTTATTTTTTTAATTTATTATTATTATTATTATTATACTTTAAGTTCTAGGGTACATGTGCATAACGTGCAGGTTTGTTACATATGTATACTTGTGCCATGTTGGTGCGCTGCACCCATCAACTCGTCAGCACCCATCAACTCGTCATTTACATCAGGTATAACTCCCAGTGCAATCCCTCCCCCCGCCCCCCTCCCCATGATAGGCCCCAATGTGTGATGTTCCCCTTCCCGAGTCCAAGTGATCTCATTGTTCAGTTCCCACCTATGAGTGAGAACATGCGGTGTTTGGTTTTCTCTTCTTGTGATAGTTTGCTGAGAATGATGGTTTCCAGCTGCATCCATGTCCCTACAAAGGACGCAAACTCATCCTTTTTTATGGCTGCATAGTATTCCATGGTGTATATGTGCCACCTTTTCTTAATCCAGTCTGTCACTGATGGACATTTGGGTTGATTCCAAGTCTTTGCTATTGTGAATAGTGCCACAATAAACATACATGTGCCTGTGTCTTTATAGCAGCATGATTTATAATCCTTTGGGTATATAACCAGTAATGGGATGGCTGGGTCATATGGTACTTCTAGTTCTAGATCCTTGAGGAATCGCCATACTGTTTTCCATAATGGTTGAACTAGTTTACAATCCCACCAACAGTGTAAAAGTGTCCTCATTTCTTCACATCCTCTCCAGCACCTGTTGTTTCCTGACTTTTTAATGATTGCCATTCTAACTGGTGTGAGATGGTATCTCATTGTGGTTTTGATTTGCATTTCTCTGATGGCCCGTGATGATGAGCATTTTTTCATGTGTCTGTTGGCTGTATGAATGTCTTCTTTTGAGAAATGTCTGTTCATATCCTTTGCCCACTTTTTGATGCGGTTGTTTTTTTCTTGTATATTTGTTTGAGTTCTTTGTAGGTTCTGGATATCAGCCCTTTTTCAGATGAGTAGATTGCAAAAATTTTCTCCCATTCTGTAGGTTGCCTGTTCACTCTGATGATAGTTTCTTTTGCTGTGCAGAAGCTCTTTAGTTTAATTAGATCCCATTTGTCAATTTTGGCTTTTGTTGCCATTGCTCTTGGTGTTTTAGACATGAAGTCCTTGAAGGGCCTGAATTTAAAACCTACATTAGAAACTAGAGGATATCAGGGACGGCCAAAGTTACTCTTATTTTTGTAAGGGGCCATCTGGCAGAAATATGGAACGGGATTTAGAGATCAAAGAGCAATTCACACACACACAAAAAATTCAACAAGACCTCTGGAAGGAGGAAGGAATGGCGGATTGTAGAGTCAAAAAGTCAAAACATCTTGTACTGTGTTTCCAGGGAAGAAAGGTTGGAAATAATATTCCTAGAATAGCACGAAGATGTGCCACTAAAATGTGCCTTCAAACAGTTCATGATGAAATTGTCCTACATTACTCAAAATTGAAGATTCTCTTGGGGATGGGGGTGGGGAGCAAGAGTTTAAGAATTGTGGTCTCTTGAATGCTAGATAATCTGTATTTGACCAGGAAATCTGAAATCGCTCCAGTATGATAATTGTTCTCCAACTTTGAAAGTGATAAAGTAGAACACTGAAAATGAAACCAAAGCATGAGGGCAAGAGCAAAAACTACAGAGAGCGACGATTCATGACAGAAAGAGTCTCTTGGGGTATAAAGGCAAATGAGATGCCTAGGTTGAAAGAAGAGGTTGTAGTTTTAGTAACCAAAATTTGTGAGTCTCAGAGCCAAACCTCACTGAGTTTGTCTTAAAGTCTTTGACTATTCCTGAATCTAGACAGGCAGTTTGTATTTGTAGATTATTTACCTTTACACACAAAAGGATACATCACACATCATCCACACAAAAACATCTATGCATACAACATTTGAACTTTTTTATCACTTTTATCCATTTTTTCATTTGGGTTTCAGTATTTGTGTGCCAGGCTTAATGAAAACTTTTTCTGGAGTCAATTCTATGGAAGGCCTGTGGCAAATCTTCCAAAATCTATATTTCAAGGGCCTCCAACAAGATAGTAGGAAAATGGGGTTTTCATTCTTCCTTACTTTATGACTGCTTAGCTCTTTTGGATCCACTTTTGCTCTGAGAAGAACATGAAATACAAATTGTTAAGCCATTAAGAGTTTCATTGTAATAAATCCTCTCAAAACAAAAGGCTATTCCACAAAAAAAAAATTTTTTTTTTTGAGATGGGTCTTGCTCTGCTGCCCAGGCTAGAGTGTGGTGGCATGATCACAACTCACTGTAGCCTCAACCTCTTGAGCTCAAACGATCCTCTCATCTCAGCTTCCCAAGTGACTGGGACTACAGGCATACACCACCACACCTGGTTAAGTTAAAAAAAATTGGTAGGGATAGGGTCTTGCTATGTTGTCCAGGTTGCTTGAACTCCTGGCCTCAAGCAATCCTCCCACCTTATCCTCCCAAAACACTGGGATTACAGGCATTAGCCACTTGTGCCAAGCCCACAAAACGTTACTGCTTTAAGATGTTGAAGCTAAAACAAGGTTGAGGAGAAGGGGAGGACCAGGACATTTCAGAACCAATGTATTGTTTTGTAGGCTTCACTCTTGGAAGAAAACAATGAAAGGAACTCAATTTACAATGACCTTCTTTGTGTCCTTCTTGAAGGAATATTATTGTTAAGTTTGGCGAGTAGACACTTGCTAGGTAGTATATATATGGAATTGAAGTAATAAAGCATTTAGGTGCTCAGGGACTGCAGCCATCCCAATCTATACACACACCATGCATGTACTACCTGCAAGGCTAAGAGCAAAGACCCAACAGGACCCACTGACTTATTTTTCACTGGCTGTCACTCTAATCCGGTCTCACACTGATACAAACTCACAACCCTCATGTTGCTACTGGCCTTTTGGATTTTTCCATCAGTATTGACTTTATCTTATTATTTGATGCTCCCTATATTGCTTCAGATAGGATAACCCCATTCTAACTTGGGTCCCCCAGAAACCAACTCCCAAAAGTATCCACCTCCATAGAGCTGAGGCTATTTACTGTACACCTGCAGGAGAGCCTCCACCAACTCTCCTTTTCTGTAGGTGTACAGTAAGGAGAAAGGGCTGGGGTTCAGACAGCCAGCTGCTCAGGAGCCACAGGAACTGAGGCTAGCAAGTAAATGTAGCAGGCATGAAAACTGTTGGGCCTATACAGTATCCCATTAAACTTCCTGCCCAGAGGATCACTTTGTAGAGTGGAAAAATAATTAGGAGTGGGCAAGATTTCATCATCTACTTGCTCCTGCTAGAGTCCAGGGCTGCCCCATCTATCACTAACAAATTGTAGTATGGGTCACTTGATCTTGGGAAACTAAGAGGAGTCAGGCCACTGTTCATCCTAATGTGTCCACAGGGTACTGGTGTAAAGTGCAGAAAGGTAGGCCTTATCACCTTTTCTTATCTTCTCTGTCATCAATCATCCTATCAAAGGACCCGGATTTCACCATGATAGATACAAAAAGCCCCCCCTTTTTTTTTCTGAGAAGGGCTTTTATGTGTTTACAGGCAATCTGTTGTTATATCTATCACTGGTTGTGAGTGCTAAGGGTAGAAAAAATTGCAGTAGTGTTGATAGCAATAATTCTATTTACGTTTTTCCTTTGTTGGTTTTAAAACATGAATCAAATATACCGTGTAAATAGGAGAAAATTGTAATAATGCTGTTGAGTACAAATTTTACTGCTATGGTAACTGTAAAAACACACTGATGATAGATTTTTTTAATGTAGTGGTATATTGGTATTGAATTTTAGTGCTATGACTAAAACCCAGGAAAACAAATTTAATAAAAATATAGCTGTCAGCAATTTTATGTGTTAAAATGTAGGGTCTAGTAAACAGGATGGATCAAAGGTTTCTGACTTTAACTGATGGTGAAACACAAAGATTAAGCAATGATACCTCCAAATGTCTGGGGGCTTAGAGAAGAGGCAAAAGCACAATGGATAATCTCTTACAGGTACAGTCAGCAGGAAGGTTCACATCAAAGAAACACCGAGGTAAACAAGGGAAACAGGATTACGAGAAGAGAGGCCCTGAGCCCCCATGGTTACTCTGAAAGTAGCAAAAGGTCACAGACTGATAACCTTCTCTAGATACAGTTGGCAGGTGGAGATGGAGATTAAAGAAAGGATTCTTAATGTAATAGGTGGGTGATGTCAAATAGCACTACCAAAAAAAAAAAAAAAAAAGGCAAAATAGTAAATCTGATTAAGCCACCACCAATTAAATTTCAGAAATATTCAACTTAACAATAGTCATCCTTTATAGAATCAGCACATGTGCCAGGCCTAGTTTCAGGTGCTCTATTTACTTTCATTAATATCTATTATCTCTCATTCTGATACAACTTTGTCGGGTATTTTCCCCCCATTTTAATATGTTCTAAAATGTCACTCGGAGAGAAGCACCCTCCTCCGAAGGAGGTTGTGATTATAAATAACAAAATAAAAATCAAATTTGTGTAGATACAGTTGAGGGAACAGATTCAGGGAGGTGGTGCCACTTCATGAGGACTCAACAACTAGAAAGTGACAGAGTATTGTACAAACAAGTCTGTCTGAAACTAAAGCCTGGTTCTTTGTATTCAACAATGGAAATCTCTCCTCCTGGCTTACAGGGGAAGTAGAAGCCCAGACTGCCTTACTCACTACTTTCTCCTCCACTTTGCATTCAGCTACTGAATCTCGGATTGTTCTTAGCATATCTAGGTGAGAGGTGCTAAAACAGGTGCTGCAAGGAATCCATGGATCACCCTGATGAACTGAGATTCAATCTACTCTTAGTGTTGTGTCATTCCCTACAGCACTGCTTCTCAATCAGGAATTTTGCCTCCAAGGGGATATGTGGCCATGTCTGAACACATTTTCAGTTGTCACAACTAGGTAAATTCTATTGGCATCTAGTGGATAGAGGTCAGGTATGCATTCAGCATTCTACAATGCACAGGACAGCTCCCCACAACAGGGAGTGATTCAGCTCCAAACATTAACAGTGCTAAGGTTGAGAAACTCTGTTTTAAGGAGTCTACCCATTGCTGTACAATGTTTATGGACTGTTATATTTTCCATTGCTACTGCTAATACAAACTGTCACTAAGCCTTCCAATGACGCTACCACCATCAAAATTCCAAATGGCCATTCCCTCTGGGAAATATTTCCAGGGATGCTGTCATATGGACTGAATCTAGCTGACTCTCTTGGTGTTCCTCAAAATGATGGCATTAGGTTATTAATGTATGTGTGGGAAAGCCTCCAGCAATAATTTGCCCATTATTTTTGTGATGCCCTAATGTAAAGCTTATATTTATATGGGGCAATGTTGGACATAAGTATCCCTGTCCTCCATCTTGGATATTGTGCCCTACTTTCCCAGAGAAATAAAATTCAGCTTCCAAACGAAAATTTCAGAATCACGCTCCTTTCTTCTCCATAGATATTCCTGTCTTAACATTCTCAGCTGGATCTTTGGGTTGTGGGTCAATAGATTTAGTTCTGTGCATATCAGCCTCCCATTTTCCCTCCTCCTTTTTTGGAGTCTTTGTTATCATCTAAAAGCTAAAATGTTGATCTCAACATCTAAACGTTAGACCTGGACCTTTAAAAATATTGAACTTCAACTAAGGCACTTGAACATCTCCTAGGGCTTGCCTGTTTGTGTCCCTTCAAAATTCCTGTTGAAACTTACTCTCCAATGCAACAGTATTAAAAGGTGGGGCTTTTAGGAGGTAATTAGGCCATGAGGGCTCCACCTTCATAGATGGAATTAGTGCCCTTATGAAAAGGCTTGAAACAGTGAGTTTATCCCTTTTGCTTTTCTGCCTCTTCCACCATATGAGCACACAGCATCCATCTCTTCCATCTCCTCTGCCATATGAAGACACAGTTTATCTCTTCCATCTTTCCATTAAGTGAGAATACAATGAGAAGGCATCATCTTGGGTCCTCAAGTCTCACTGCCAGGGGAGTGTCAAGTTTCTGCTCCATGTATTCTGATGCAGCACTCTTCAGTCTCTCCAGATGTGGCTCAAGTGAGCCCAGCTGCAGCTTAGGCTACCTCTCCAGGAAGCACATGTGGTAAACTTTCATAGCATCCACGTGGTGCTAACTCTGCAGGCACACAGAGTCCAAGAGCTGTGGGGGCATGGCTACCTTCACCTAGATTTCAAAGGATGCCCTGGAAAGCTTAAGGGCCAGGCAGAGAAATGCCACAGGGACAGAGGCACCAGAGAGTTTCCACTAAAGCAATGCTTAGTGGTGCCTAGTGGGCCACTACAGAGAGTCCCCACTAGGGCAATTTCCATTGGATCCATGGGAGCAGGAGTGATCCCAAGAACCCAGAACTCTAGAGCTAGGGCCACCAGCATGCAACTGTAGACTGGGAGAGTCACAGGCACAAGACTCTACTTGGCAGAGCTTCAGTATGACTGTGCCAAGCAAAGCCATGGGAGCAAGGTTGCCTGGAGCCTTGGGAACCCAAATGCTACCCCAGTGTGTCCAGAGGGCAGGACATGGAATAAAGGAAGATTATTCTCCAGCCTTAAGATTGAATATTGTTTGCTCTGTTGGGGGTTGGACTTACTCAGGACCTATTATCTCTTTCTTCTTTTCTGGCATATTTTGGGAATGAAAATGTTTAACCTACACCTGTCCCACCATTCTATTTTGGAAGCATGTGACTTGTTTGATTTCACAGACTTACAGTTAGAGGGGGAATTTGCTTCGGGATGAATCATATTTTGGGTCTCTCGCCCATACCTGATTTAGACAATATTTAGACGAGACTTTGGACTCAGACTTTAAAGTTGATGCTGGAATGAGTTAAAATTTCTAGGCCTATTGGGAAGGAATATTTGTATATTTTAACATAAATTTGGTGGGTGGGAAAGGGCAGGAGTGGAATGCTGTGGATTGAATACTTACGTTCCTCCAAAATTCATGTTGAAACTTAATTTTCAATGCAACTCTATAAAGAGGTAGGTGCATTTAGAAGGTGATTAGGCTGTAAGGGCTCCACACTCATGGGTGACAATAATGCTCTTATAATAAGAGCTCAATGGAACGTGTTTATCTCTTTTGCTCTTCTGCCCCTTCTACCACGTGAGGATATAGTTAGTGTTTGACCCTTCTCACTTCCTTCATGTGTGGATGCAGTGGGAAGGTGTCACCTTGGAAGCAGAGAGAAAACTCTTACCAGACATTGAACTGGCCAGCGCCATTTGGTCTTGGACTTCCCAGCCTTCAGAACTGTGAGAAATAAATTTCTACTCTTTATAAATTACTCAGTCTCAGGTACAGGTATTTTGTTATAGCAGCACAAACAGACTAAGATGGCATCCTAAGAGCACTATGTATTTCAAAGGATGAAAAGAATTTCAGTTAAGATACCCAGAATGATATATCAAAAAGGGGGAAGAAACTAAGGCTACAAAGAGGAAAATGACTTGCTCAAGGACAAAAGCTAATTTCTACAGAGTCACACCTGAAGCCCACTAATTTTACTACCATACCACTGTGACTCTACTAATGCCAAAATACATATACAAAATAAAATCATGTTTTGTGTCATGAACTTTTGGTCAATCGTGGAGCACATATATGATGGTGGTCCCATAAGGTTATAGTAAGGTACTTTTTAAAAAAATTATACTTTAAGTTCTGGGGTACATGTGAAGAACATGCAGTTTTGTTACACCGGTATACACGTGCCATGGTGGTTTCCTGCACCCATCAATCTATCACCTACATTAGGTATTTCTCCTAATGTTATCCCTCCCCTAGCCCCCCACCCCCCAGGGGGCCCTGGTGTGTGATGTTCCCCTCCCTATGTCCATGTGTTCTCATTGCTCAACTTCCACTTATGAATGATAACAGGTGGTGTTTGGTTTTCTGTTCTTGTGATAGCTTGCTGAGAATGATGGTTTCCAACTTCATCCATGTCCCTGCAAAGGACATGAACTCATCCTTTTTTATGGCTGCATAGTATTCCATGGTGTATATGTGCCACATTTTCTTTATCCAGTCTATTATTGATGGATATTTGGGTTGGTTCCAAGTCTTTGCAATTGTGAATAGTGCCACAATAAACATATGTGTGCATAAGTCTATATAGTAGCATGATTTATGATTCTTTGCTTATATGTCCAGTAATGGGATTGCTGGGTCAAATGGTATTTCTAGTTCTAGATCCTTGAGGAATCGCCACACTGTCTTCCACAATGGTTGAACTAATTTACACTCCTACCAACAGTGTAAAAGCGTTCCTATTTCTCCACATCCTCTCCAGCATCTGTTGTTTCCTGATTTTTAATGATCACCATTCTAACTGGTGTGAGATGGTATCTCATTGTGGTTTTGATTTGCATTTCTCTAATGACCAGTTATCATGAGCATTTTTTCATATGTCTGTTGGCTGCATAAATGTCTTCTTTTCAGAAGTGTTTGCTCATATCCTTTGCCCACTTTTTGATGGGATTGTTTTTTTCTTGTAAATTTGTTTAAGTTATTTGTAGACTCTGGATATTAGCCCTTTGTCAGATGGATAGATTGTAAAAATTTTCCCCCATTCTGTAGGTTGCCTGTTCAGTCTGATGATAGTTTCTTTGCTGTGCAGAAGCTCTTTAGTTTAATTAGATACTGTTTGTCAATTTTGGCTCTTCTTGAAATTGCTTTTGGTGTTTTAGACATGAAGTCTTTGCCCATGCCTATGTCCTGAATGGTGTTGTCCAAGTTTTCTTCTAGGATTTTTATGGTCCTAGGTCTTACGTTTAAGTCTTTGATCCATCTTGAGTTGATTTTTGTATAAGGTGTAAGGAAGGGGTCCAGTTTCAGTTTTCTGCATATGGCTCACCAGTTTTCCCAACACCATTTATTAAATTGGGAATCCTTTCCCCATTGCTTATTTTTGTCAGGTTTATCAAAGATCAGATGGTTGTAGATGTGTTATGTTATTCCTGAGACCTCTGTTCTGTTCTATTGGTCTATATATCTGTTTTGGTATCAGTACCATGCTGTTTTGGTTACTGTAGCTTTGTAGTATAGTTTGAAGTCAGGTAGTGTGATGCTTCCAGCTTTGTTCTTCTTGCCCAGGATTGTCTTGGCTATGCAGGCTCTTTTTTGCTTCCATATGATGTTTAACGTAGATTTTTCCAATTCTGTGAAGAAAGGCAGTGGTAGCGTGATGGGGATGGCATTGAATCTATAAATTACTTTGGGCAGTATGGCCATTTTCACGACATTGATTCTTCCTATCCATGAGCATGGAATGTTTGTCCATTTGCTTGTGTCTTCTCTTATTTCCTTGAGCAGTCAGTGGTTTGTAGTTTTCCTCAAAGAGGTCCTTCACATCCTTTGTAAGTTGGATTCCTAGGCATTTTATTCTCTTAGTAGCATTTCTGAATGGGAGTTCATTCATGATTTGGCTCTCTGTTTGTCTGTTATTGGTGTATAGGAATGCTTGTGATTTTTGCAAACTGATTTTGTATCCTGTGATGCTGAAGTTTCTTATCAGCTTAAGGAGATGTTGGGCTGAGATGATGGGGTTTTCTAAATATACAATCATGTCATCTGCAAACAGAGACAATTTGACTTCCTCTCTTCCTATTTGAATACCCTTTTTTTTCTTTCTCTTGCCTGATTGTCCTGGCCAGAAGTTCCAATACCATGTTGAATAGGAGTGGTGAGAGAGGGCATCCTTGTCTTGTGCTGGTTTTCAAAGAGAATGCTTCCAGTTTTTGCCCATTCAGTATGATATTGGCTGTGGGTTTGTCATAAATAACTCTTACTATTTTGAGATACGTTCCATTGATACCTAGTTTATTGAGAGTTTTTAGCATGAACGGGTGTTGAATTTTGTCAAGTCCTTTTCTGCATCTATTGAGATAATCATGTCGTTTTTGTCATTGATTCTGTTTATGTGATGGATCACATTTATTGATTTACGTATGTTGAACCAGCCTTGCATCCCAGGAATGAAGCTGACTTGATCATGGTGGATAAGCTTTTTGATGTGCTGCTGGATTCGGTTTGCCAGTATTTTATTGAGTATTTTTGCATCGATGTTCATCAGGGATATTCACCTGAAAATTTCTTTTTCTGTTGTGTCTCTGCCAGGTTTTGGTATCCGGATAATGCTGGCCTCATAAAATGAGTTAGGGAGGATTCCCTCTTTTTGTATTCTTTGGAATAGTTTCAGAAGGAATGGAACCAGCTCCTCTTTGTACCTCTGGTAGAATTTGGTTGTGAATCCATCTGGTCCTGGGCTTTTCTCAGTTAGTAGGTTATTAATCAATACCTCAATTTCAGAACTTGTCATTGGTTTATTCAGGGATTTGACTTCTTTCTGGTTTAGACTTGGGAGGGTGTATGTGTCCGGGAATTTATCCATTTCTTCTAGATTTTCTAGTTTATTTGCATAGAGGAGTTTATAGTATTCTCTGATGGTAGTTTGTATTTCTGTGGGATCAGTGGTGATATCCCCTATATCATTTTTTATTACATCTATTTGATTCTTCTTTCTTCTTTATTAGTGTGGATAGCTATCTATCTATTTTGTTGATCTTTTCAAAAAATGAGCTCCTGGATTCATTGATATTTTGAAGGGTTTTTTGTGTCTCTAGCTCCTTCAGTTCTGCTCTTATCTTAGTTATTTCTTGTCTTCTGCTAGATTTTGAATGTGTTTGCTGTTGCTTCTCTACTTCGTTTAATTTTGATGTTAGGGTGTCAATTTTAGATCTTCCCTGCTTTCTCTTGTGGGCATTTAGGGCTATACATTTCCCTCTACACACTGCTTTAAATGTGTCCCAGAAATTCTGGTACGTTGTGTCTTCATTCTCATTGGTTTCAAATAATTTGTTTATGTCTGCCTTAATTTTGTTATTTACCCAGTAGTCATTCAGGAGCAGGTTGGTCAGTTGTGAGGTTTTGAGTGAGTTTCTTAATCCTGAGTTCTCATTTGATTGCACTGTGGTCTGAGAGACTGTTTGCTGTTATGATTTCCATTCATTTTCATTTGCTGAGGAGTGTTTTACTTCCAATTATGTGGTCAATTTTAGAATAAGTGTGATGAGGTGCTGAGAAGAATGTATATTCTGTTGATTTGGGGTGGAGAGTTCTATAGATGTCTATTAGATCTGCTTGGTCCAGAACTGAGTTCAAGTCCTGAATATCCTTGTTAATTTTCTGTCTCGTTGATCTGTCTAATATTGACAGCAGTGTGTTAAGATCTCCCACTGTTATTGTGTGGGGGTCTAAGTCTCTTTGTAGTTCTCTAACAACTTGCTTTATGAATCTGGGTGCTCCTGTATTGGGTGCAGATGTATTTAGCTCTTCTTACTGCATTGATCCCTTTACCATTATGTAATGCCCTTCCTTGTCTAGTAAGGTACTTTTGCTGTACCTTTTATATGTTTAGATACAGAAATACTTACCATTGTGTTGCAGTTACCTACAGTATTCAGTGCAGTATCACGCTGTACAGGTTTGTAGCCTAGGAGCAAGAGACTGTACCATACAGCCTAGGTTTGTAGTAGGCTATACCATCTAGGTTTGTATAAGCACACTCTATGTTTTCTTGCACAATGAGAAAATTGTCTGACAAAGTTAATGACAGGAACATATCCCTGTCATTAAGTGATACATGAATGCATGTGTAGAATGATCCTTCAGACATCTTGAAGCACTTTATATGATTTAAAAATACTTTCACTTCAAATATGAGGCATGAAAATACTAATGATGTTCTAAGTATTAGTATCATCTCTATGAGAGAGTCTCAAATACATGATGAGACTTGCAGAGCTGAAAACAGGATCCAGGTATACAGACCCCTTTCTAGTGCAACACAGAAATCAGAATGTTGGTTTTCAGTGTGAGGCTGACAGACATGAATAACACACATGCAATTAAGTCATGTCAAAACCCAATCAAAGGATTCAGGCAGTCACCTAGGTAATAAAGACAGAAACACAAGATTTGAGCTGAATTAGCCAGATTATCAGTCAAACTGATTCATTTTGACCTAAGATAATATGCCAGCATGAGAACTTCTCTACAGACATTATTTATGATGTCTACATGGAAGCTCTGAAGCTATTGCAAAAATCTGCAGTAGCCACATATAGATATCATGTCCTAGCTATATATAGGAGACTCTTCCTTCTATAATGCTGAAAAAGGGGATGTCACTATGTCTCAGAGATCAATGAATCTTGGGGGAACACTTCTCAGTCCAGTGAGTGTACCCAGTGTGAGAGGATTAGGCATTTCCAAGTACTTTTCTGATCATAAATCTATTGTAGAAAAATAAGCTATTCTAATTTTATACCCCCAAATACTTACTGAATACTATGTGTTGCAGTGTGTTATAAATGGTGTTTATATTAGGAGTCTGCATGGGGTGGGGGGATGTGGGAAGTATGACAAACAAAATGCAATCTCTATACTCCAGGAGCTTACAAAGCAGTGAGGGATTGAGAGTAATAGTGTGACTTGGATTTACACAGACATTAAGAGTACATGTTAGTCCTTTCATCTGGAACACTCTTCCCTCCCGCCTCTCCTAGCAATTATCACTTCTACTAATAAACCTTCTGTATGTGGATTCCTCCAGCAGACTTCTTGTCCTTCCACTGTGTGTGCTTATGTGGTCCAGTCGGCATCCTTCTGCCACAATAGTATTAATATCACAATGTATAGTCTCCACGCTCAACAAAAGAAAAGGCACTTTGCATTTCTGTATCCACAGTGCCTGGAACATGGAAAGTGCTCATTATATGATTGTTTAATTCCTAAATGAGTGAATGAAGGAAATCACAAATGTGCACTGGAGAGCAAAGTAAAGAGAGATTGTTTCTGGCAGGGGTATATTAAACGTTACATCAAGGAGATAGCATACACTGGGTCCTGAAGAATGAATGATGAATATGATTTGGACATGAGCAAAGGCACAGAGACCGGAAAAACCATGTAGTATTTTCTGTTCCTGTGTTAGTTTGCTAAGGATGATGGATTAAACTAAAGAGCTTCTGTGGGCAGATAGTTTCAAATTGTTTTCTCATTTTAAATTTTTCTAAAAGATAATTAACTTTAGGCCGGGCACAGTGGCTCATGTCTGTAATCCCAGCACTTTGGGAGGCCAAGGCAGGCGGATCACAAGGTCAGGAGCTCAAGATCAGCCTGGCCAACATAGTGAAACCCTGTGTCTACTAAAAATACAAAAATCAGCCAGGCGTGGTGGAGGGCACCTGTAATCCCACCTACTCGGGAGGATGAGGCAGGAGAATGGCTTGAAACCAGAAGGCAGAGGTTGCAGTGAGTTGAGATCATGCCACTGCACTCCAGCCTGGGGGAAAGAGTGAAACTCCACCTCAAAAAAAAAAAAAAAAAAAAAAAAAAAAAAAAAAAGTAACTAACTTTAAAGCAAAAATAATAACAGTGTGCATCATGTAGTTCAGAAACACGTAGATATAAAGTTTATGCCAACAATATTGCAAAAGGCAGAGGAGAAGTGGAAAATATATTGCTCTAAGGTTCTTTTATGTGAACTGATACAGCATTATTTGAAAAGAAAATCTAATAAGTTAAAGATGCAGATGATAAATCTTACAGCAATGCCTAAAATAAAAACAAAGAGGTATATGTAACAGACTCATAATGGAACTTATGAATAGAATCCTAGGACACAATTAGTAAATGTCAAGGCTGAGAAATCATCATTCTTGTAGAGTTATGGTAGATCCTTCCATTCAATGGCTCTTTAGAGGCCTCCTTGATGTCTTTTGGAGCCTTCAGCATGAATTATTCTTAAGACCTTTCTTCTTGGCAATATTGAGTTCTTAATAGCCAGTTATTGGCACATCATTACACTAAAAGTTCCATCTTCACTAGGAATGAGGGAGAAGAAAGAGTTTAAAGAGATGAAAAACACCCTCCTATATTTATTTCCCCAACCTGGATCTCCCCTCTGAATTCTTAGACTCATGTATACAATGACCTACCCAATATTTGAGGACCTACTTGTTCCTCAAACTTAACATGTCCCAAACCCAGTTCTTTATTTTAACAATTTTATTGTTAAATAAAATATACCATATATACAGTTTATTTTTGAGGTGATGAAAGTGTTCTAAAATTGATTGTGGTGATGGTTACCAAACTCTGTGAATATACTAAAAACCACCAAATTACACATTTTAAATGTGCAAATTGTATAGTATGTGTCTGGCTTCTTTCACTTAGTATGTTTTCAAGGTTTATTCATGTTGTAGCATCTATCAGTACTTTGTTCCTTTTTATAGCTGTATAATATTCCATTGTATAGATATACCACATTTTATCCATTCAATTGTTGATGGGCATTTCAGTCTATTAACAATGCTGATATGAATAGTACTTAAAATAAAATACAAACTTTATGCCCTGACCTTCAGGCCCAATACTGGTTACTGCTTAATTATCCTACATTTTCTCTTATGATCACAGTTGCTCACTGCCCTTCAGTCACATTGACTTTCTTTCTGTTCTCACCTCAGGACATTTATATTTGTTGTTTACTCTGTCTGGAATGTTCTTCCCCAGATCTGCATGTAGCTGGATCTTTTTTATGATTCAGATCTCTGCTCAA